>NW_007577933.1:256973-296908 GCF_000690725.1 Stegastes partitus
AACTGTTATGTGCAACAGAAAATAAATAAATGTGACTGAGTGCATCTTTCCATCCACTACTGATGTGTGAAAATTACAATTTGAATCAGTGCGATAAACAGTTGGTGGTATTAATTCTCGAGTGCCATGTAATTACTGCATTACTGGTAAATGGTCTGCACTTACATAACGCTTTTCTACCGTCGTGGTACTCAAAGCACTTTACAATGTTTTCTCATTGACCCATTCACACACACATTCACAAACCAACAGAGCTGCCATGCAAGGTGGCAGTCTGCAATTGGGAGCAACTTCAGGCTCAATGTTTTGCCCAAGGACACATCGACATGTGGAGGGCCGAACCACCAACCTTGCAATTAGAGGACAGTTCACTCTAATTGCATAAGAAGAGGACGTAACAAGATGATGTAAGTAAAGAACTCCAGCACCAACTGAGAAAACAATACTGAAAATCTTATATAGAAATATGGCATTTCTGACATGTGAGAGTTTACTATGTTAAGTCTAGAACTTGTTTTACCACTTCCCTTCCCCGGAATAGCTTTCATACAGTCTCTAACATAGGTTGCGTATTGTTGTATAAAAATCTAATGTTAGAACTTCACTATTTTAGTTTCTGTTGTGCTGACATGAGTTTTGTTCTTCAGTAAGATTTTGTTCAATAAACTGCAAACTGACACAGGAATGTAGTCATATTTCTGTATAACAGCCTTGTAGGGTGTATGTGTGACAACACAGAGGGAGTTAGCTGGTGTTCAGTTCGGCACATTTTTGAAAGAAAAGTTCATTCTGCCACTCCATTTCAAAGTTGTGTGCAGTAATGTTATTTTGTAGGAAACCAAGCACTTAGCAAACAAGTTAGCAATTACATGTTTTGTGTATTTTCAGGTGGACAACTAACATAACACTGCTGTAGCTAGACAGTGGAGTGAAAGCTTTTTTCGGTTTCATGTGACAGTTTGGCAAAGAGCCTTTGAACTTCAGACCTTTTGTAGGCCTTGTAGCCTTGTAAAGCAACGGGTGGAGTGGTTGAAAACTGCGGCTGTGCAGGTGCAAGGAGAAACTTGGAAGTGCATTTTTTATACAACCAGACGATGTCAGTTAAAGGCTTCTCTTGTTCCTGTTCCAGCTGACTTGCTCCTAACAGATTGAAGCTACAGCCTCAAACAGGCGGTTTCCTTCAGAGGGGAATAAGAAACTTACCCTGCTGAGACCACTGCTGCGTCTGACGATCCACGTTCAGACAGGGCGCTGCTTCTTCCTAACTGCTGCTCTGTTTAAATAAATGAAGCACTGCCTTCTGTCAGAGAATCAGTCCGTGCAACTGGCCTTCAGAGAATCTGCATCACAAAATCAGCCCTGGAACGCATCTGACATCACAGATGGATGATATAACAGTACAACAGTATTAAAGGGAGCATTCATTTTGTCTTCATGCTCTCAGTTGGGTAGTTGGATGACTTACATTTTACAATGGAATGAATGTGAGAAAATAAAATGTCTTTTTGTTTTTCACATCGCAAGTTTTGAGGGATCTTGGATAACAACATAAATATAATGAGCCAAATTGTCTATAGTACTGTCATTGGCTCCAAAATGTATTTTCCCCATAGACCGCTATTGTGGTAAAGGCCTCAGCAAACTGTTGGCACTGCACCTCTCACTGCTAACAAAGGCAGTTTTTACAGTAGGAGAACACGAATGCACATGTGCACAAACAAACCCAGAAACTTTTAAACTTTTTCAAGCACTAGGTGAGTAAATTCCATGTAGTAACATTGCAGTGGCCAGATGTGCAAAACAGATTGAGACCATATTTGCCAAGGCTCAATGTTGCAATTGCTGCCAAAGGTACATCTACTAAATATTGGCTTTAAGGGGGTGAACACTTTGGCAATCACTTATTTCATATTACTTTGAAGAAATCCGTTTCATCTTTGACAAAGGCTTTTTTTTTGTAAATACTTAAAAAAAAAAAGCCAAATTAAATTGACAATGATTCAATGCTTAAAAACAATAAACAGGAAATTTTCCAAGGCAGGGGGTTGAATACTTTTAATAGGTCCTGTGACATCACTCTCTGGATTGTTCACTAACTTTTTAAGGCTTTAAAAGAAAAGAAAGGAATTTTGAGGAGTTCTGTCATGTCGCCATGAAACTGGACTTAACAAGCCATGAGTTTATCTGACTGGAAACTCCACCACACTACACACACACACACACTGCACATACACATATATACAGTACCAACCTGCCGATCACAAGGTAATCCTGCCCTAGAACATACTCTGCTTTGCTGTGTGTTTTACTCTAAATATCATAGTGTATTCAAAAGTCTTCTATCAAGCGACTGAGACCATTACGTCACTGGCAGGGGGAAAGTAGAATCCCTTTCTCATGGACTTCTATACAATCAGACTTCCATTTTCAACCAGAGGAGTCGCCCCCTGCTGGCTGTTAGAAACAACACAGGTCTAAAGCACTTGGCTTCACTTTTCAGATCTACAGGTTATGTCCATCTTTTATATACAGTCTATAGTCACAACTTCCTCCTATTGTACAAATATGATCAAAATTCTATTTGGCTTCGCTTTTGAGGAGCTGTCATGTTTTTCATTTTCATACTCAGTCTGTTGTGATATCTTTTACTCTGGTACCCAGCTCTCTTTAACAGAGACATCTTTCTGTGCATCCATGTGTAATTACACAGAAATATATAACATGATGAAGTCGTCTTATGATACACATTCATACAAACTTTTTTTTCCCAAACTTTATTGAAGTAGATTAAATGAAAATGGTTCCATTTGTTTTCCATGATGGAATGTGAAAACTAAAAACAGTGACTACTAAATGCAAAATGAATATTTATGCCCTCGAATGGAGAGCTGTCTGCTAAATGGGAAATAAAGTTATAGATCATTTCATTTTTTTTTCATCATAAAAGGCAAAATAAAGTTAATAGGATATAAATCAAATGCATCATGTATCATAGCTGCCTGAAAAATCTCTGGGACCACACACATAACCACAACAAGAAAAAGAATGTGTGGCAGAATAGAAAAACAAAAAGAAAGAAAAAAGCAGAGTGAAAGAGAAAAGCTTAAATATTTACATGCACATATTCAGATCAAAATAACTCCATTAAACCCAGAAAAATAACACAAAATATGACGAAGCAAAAGCCGATGCAGACATTAGACTGTGCATATTTAACTAAAACATTTATGTGATTTCACTGGAGAGACATTTGAAGTTCTTGTGAGCAAAATCCACTTGATAATTCAAACTGCAAAGTAATTCTTTTTAATAAAGCTAAAGGCGCTAAATTATTATTCTTTTGTTCCTGGAAATGAGATATGTTGGGAGGTTTTCATTATTTTTCAACAAAACCAGTCATTTTATGGGAAAACAAATAGCTAAAACTGAACCACATGATATACTGTAACTGGAACTGTGATTATGAATTGTTAACCTGAATCCAACTCTTTCAAGTCAAACTTAAATCTCATACTCAAGTTTGCTCTGCTTTCTAAAGGATTTTTGTGTCCCATCGTGTATGAAGCGATCCCTTTGTTGAAGTCCAAGCAGAGAGCAGAGCGCTCATTTAACAAATGAAGCTTCCTGATGGAGAAGAGTCCAGACCTGTAGGATCGAAAGGGACAAGGAGAGCAGACAGAGGAGGAATATAACGTCAACAGACCTGATGATCTGTGTCGTCAGTTACAAACAAACCCCTACAAAGAAAGGAGGAGAGGGTGAGCCAGTTTAGTCAAAAAAACAACAAAAACGAGTGTATTCACTCCTAACTACTAATGATCTGTACACAAAGGTGGTCAAAGCAAAGTGTCCACAGACGTCAGGAGAGTTTCCACTGCTCTCTGGAAACACACTATACTTGCAGCAGCTCAGTGGAGACAAGTTCAGCCATGTCGTGTGTTGTGTGGAGGAGCAGAGGGATGCCACGGATTATCCAAGTGTGTTTTTTGTTCCGTCCAGGCTACCGTCCAGACAGCAACCAATACTGATCCCAGAGCCTCCGCTGCTGATGCAGGACAAGCGGGATTTACAGACGCACCGCTCAGCTCGTGGTCAGGTCAGATTTCGGTGGTGGCTCCAGACTCTCGGCGACTTCGCTCATCTCGTCCAGCAACTCTGTAAACGCTGGACGTCGGAAGGACTCCATCTTAGAAATGAAAAAGGAATGGGAATCTGTGAGGGTGTACATTTAGAATTAATCAGAAAACATGACAAACTTTAGCGAAAGGTACTGAGGCAGGAAAGGGTAGGTCAGCTTGAGAGATGTAGAGCGGTGGGAACAAAATTTTGTTTGTTTGTTTTGTTTATTCCTGTTTACTTTGTCATAAAGAACAACAACTAATGTCACATCTGGGACATTTCAGGACGTCCTAGCAAACAGACCAACAGCAAAGTCAGGTTCTTGTTGCCTTTTTTCAGGTTCCTATAAATACAAGCCCGTCACTATCAGGCACATTGCATCAGATCCTTCTGTTTCGTTCTGTCCCTGGATCCTCCTCCTTGATGATGTCACATAGATCATAAAACACGACAAGCTCTGATTGGTCAGGGGGCAATGTGTTGTTTGTCATGTCTCTCGGCCAAGTCACCGCAACACACACAAACCAACAATGAAAGCATCCTGACAAATTGGACAGCATTTGTGCAGCAAATACTGATTTTTTTGTGTTATCAGTGCATTTTCATATTTGGTTGAGTTTTCTCACTTTGCAATATTTTGTTCAATCCTCTGAACTTCAAGCAATGCCTAGACATTTTTGTACCTGTCATCTTTTTAGTCACCGTGGGCTCATTTTTCGCTGCAGTATAAAGTATTGCACCTTGATGGAAACCGCACTACTTTTTCTGACAGAACCATACATCACACATCATACCATCACAGACAATCAGAAAGCTTAAAATCCAACTATTCTTTCTGTTTTTGCAGTTTCTGGCTCTGATAAATGATTTAACTTGGTGATTTTTGAAGCGGGCCTGCAGGGTGGCACAGTTGGTAGAACTGTTGCCTCGCAGCAAGAAGGTTGCCGGTTCATGTCCCGGTGGGGGCACCGGGATCTTTCTGCGTGGAGTTTGCATGTTCTCCCCGTGCAGCGTGGGTTCTCTNTTTTTCGCTGCAGTATAAAGTATTGCACCTTGATGGAAACCGCACTACTTTTTCTGACAGAACCATACATCACACATCATACCATCACAGACAATTAGAAAGCTTAAAATCCAACAACTCTTTCTGTTTTTGCAGTTTCTGGCTCTGATAAATGATTTAACTGGGTGATTTTTGAAGCAGACAAAACTGCCAGCGGGTTTTGTGGTTAAGAGCCCTAAATGCTGTGTCTGTGTTGTCAGAGTAAAAGTGGTAAAGTTATGTTCTGTCTGGTATTTCAAGTTGCAGTGTGTTGAGCTGTCAGGACCACTGTAGGGAAGTCCAAGCAGTACCCAGAAAAGTACACTTGAAATCACTTTGTCAACCTTATGCTATTTCATCTCCCAAGGTCCACACTAGCATGTATCATTATGTAACTTTGAAGCTTACAGACCAGCTCATGGCTTCTACAAGCCCATGTAACGTAAATGTGATCCTCCGCCTGTCTGTAAGGCTGCATACAGGCCCTCTTCAGAGGTCTGTGTGCAGCCCAGAATTAGAAACTGTGTGGACAGTCCACACAAAAAGTACATCGACTGTGTATGTGGCAGAAAAGTGATCTGGACATTTTTTTGGGTGCTCCCAATGTATGTCACAGTGCTTACAGTGTATTTCAGACATGCTCCTGTTACTGTTTAGCATTGCACATGCTGTTTACTGTGTCAAGTCAGACACAATAAATGAAGCAGACGTTCTTCTTAGTCAAGAGGTCACTATCATGTTTTGCAGAAAGCATGTGTGGAATGTGTTTATGTACACAAACCCCCCAGTGTAGTATGTATAGCACATGTGTGCTGTCCTCATATATGGAAACCACGAACTGCTCTTCAGGTCAAGCTCTTAGCTTCATGACTACCAGGCTGCAACAAACTGAGCCAGACACCAAAGTCTACAAAGTCTCTTTAACCAAGACAGACTTTTTTCAGCTGGAAAACATGAACACAATGTTAGAGCATTGGTAAACTCTGAGCTCACAAGTTGTAAACTGCTGTTTTCCTAACTGGACTAAGATCCAGATTACGAAGCTTCTTTGGAACAAATTGCTTGATGACATGACATCTGTCCCAACTGTGTTCACATTGAAAAGCAAACTGTAAAGTGTTCTCAGGTGCATAATAAGCCTTTGTAGTCACAACAGCACCTTCAGTTTTTTTTTGTTTTGTTTAGTTTTTTTTAGTGCATTCATGTAAAGCAGGAGTCTCAAACTTGCAGCCTGGGAGCCAATTGCAGTAACAATATTTTGTGGCCTCCTACTTGACATCAAAGTTCAGTGTTAGTTAGTTATTTTTCTCACACGCACCTACGCGAGTCGTTGCCCTGGGAGTTTTATTTTTTTCATCACTTGTGATCCACCATAGCTCAGGCTCATGACAGCAACATGAATTAGCAATGTTAGTCACTTGAAACGTGATTTGGGAGTGTCACCAAGTGGAGAGAAATACATCCTGTCACGCAGTGCAAATGCATTTTTTTCTGTGTGAAAAGCTCGTCTCCACCGTGAACTTTAACAAGTCAAAGTACAGGTTTAAACTTACTGATGAGCATCTTCAAGCCATACTGAGGGTCTTAATTCCCTCCTCTGTCAAGCCAAATGTGGCTCAGCTGTGTAAGAGGTAGCGCTGCCAGGTCTCTGGCAGCAAGGAGTAGGTAGGAGAAGCCTATGTTCTGAAGAACCTTTCATGTTCAGAAATGTTATTAATAAAGATTGAGAAGATTGGATCAGTTGTGCTTTTTCTGGAATACTTCAAACCCTTTTTTGTGGAATACTTGATGCGGCCCAGCCTCATTCAGACTCTATCTCCAGCGGCCCCCAGGCAAGTTGAATTTGAGACCCCTGATGTAAAGTATCCCCCTCCGTCTACCTACCATACAGCAGCTAGCTGCTAACTCCAGGAGACGCTGAGGGCAGTCAGTCACCAGCTCCCTGAATGCGTTCACATCCAGCCCATAGTCCTGAAATGCATCAACATCAACGGTCACTGTGTGTACTGTAACAGGAAACACTTTACTATCCTTAGAAAAGACGTGTCATGTCGGTAATCTGCTAAATTTCCAAGAACAATAAACATTTGTGTGTTTGATCACATGGCAGAAGTTGATCACGACACATATGAGCAGAATACATGCTGCTATTCACCTGCTGTTCGGATGCAAATGAACAATGCTTATGTTGAATATTCACTCATTATAATTCCTACAGCTGGAGGTCTCTGCTGTCACACTGGGTTTCTTACTGAACTCTACCTGGGTTCTGGGGAGTATCTCTGGGTCAGCAGGGATCCTGGCCAGGACTTCACAGAGAACAATGCCAAAGGAGAAAACGTCCACCTGAAACATAAAAACAAAACAAAAAAAACATAATCCCTGGATGTATTGGTTGTCTTGACAAGCAACAAGCCACTCAAGAATGTACTTTAAAAAAAAAATAAAAAAAGTTTTTTTATTAACATTGACATTCAGCTTGTCATTCGTAATAATTTGTTGCTTTTCTTTGTCTCAAAACAAGTCATCACACTGAGCTTTAAATGGCATTTAATACACAAAACAAGAGAGTCACTGAAAAATAAAATCAATAACAGAACAACTTGCAGTGCCTCGATTTATTTATGTATTTTTTTAGACCTAATTAAATGACTGTAAGATGTTGTGCATTTAACCCACTTTCTGATCACTTCTTGTTGAATATATGAAACGTTACAGCGACCGTGGTTAGGCAGTGTGTTACTGTGTATCAACAGGACTGTTACCTTGCGGTCGTATGGCTCTCCTCTGAGCATCTCAGGGGCCATCCAGAAGGCTGAGCCCACCAGTGAGAGCTTCCTGCCGGGGTCTTTCACTGGCAGCTCTACTACTTCCCTGGCCAGGCCAAAATCTGTCACCAGAGCCTCCCGACCCCGAGATGTCACCCGGATCAGACAGTTCTGGAGGGACACAATGGCACAGTACAAGAAAAAGAACTGTAAAGTGATGTTTTGCCAGCAGAGGGCAGTGTAAGGCTGATGGCTGAAAAAGCAGGCCGCATTAACCGTCCATTTTCTCCACTTTGTCTTTATGTTAACAAGAAAGATCTCTATATGTATTTCCACTGTGTATGCATGTGTTTCCTGGAACTGCTGCCAGACAAACAGTCTCTCTTTAGCCTCTCCACTTGTCAATAGACTTGATAGGATCTGCTGTCAGCACCTTTCTGGCTCACTAAATAATTCACCTGGACCACATGTGAGAGCTCAGTACCCATCAGAAACTCAGTCTTGTCTGGCTGGTTGTGTGTTACACTGAGCAACTGACTCATGTGTGATTTTCTATAAAAACCGTCATACTTTGAGGAAAAATACAACTCCTGGTTGACTGAAGGCTGAGAGCAGGAGGTGTGATGAGAGGGAGGAAGTGGGAGAGCTGCTAAGAGCTGTAGTTGCATAACAACAGTGGGTGGCCCCAAGAGTGTGTAATGTATAAGTGTGATGTTGATGCACGGGCATACACGCTCTAGCACAGGTTTGCATGTACCTACGTCTATGTTGTTCTGTTTGCAAGGGTCTGTGTGTGTGTGTTTGCGTGGCTGGGTGTGTGTGGAAGTGACGTATCAACCATCTGGCTCCCATTGCACAAGAAGTGTTTTCCATCCAGTAGCCTGTCATTACGAGGCTCTCTTGGTGGAAAACTTCAGTCCCAGACTCCAGCTCTAAATTTAACCGCGGCCCTTCACCTCTCTGCCAAGAAAAGCAACAGTTTGGGGAACAAAAATAGAAAGCGCTCATAGATGCTAAGAGAAAGGGAGAAAAAAAAAGGCACTAATTTAAAGGGGCCCAAACTTCTCCAGGACATTTAACTCTGGTTGTAGTAACTTGTAGATCTACTCAGGCATACTCACAATGGCTGCATTAGTTCGGGCAGCTTTTGAATCTATTTTGCCTTTTGGACATCCTGAAATACTGGCGTCACAAATCTCAATGCCCAGCAACTCATTAAATCCCAGTTTAACTTTCTGTCACTGACTTTGTTCTAACACAGTGTATAATGCAGGTGTTTTCCTACTTTTGTTTTGGCTAGAATAAATCTTTGACCTTGGGTACACATTACAGATTTTTCTGCAACTGTTTTGGGTTACTTTGCTTTTCACGTTCTGTATTTTTAAGCCAGTTTTGTAAAAAGTTTACTCAGAATTTCCCTTTGTCCACAGAGGACAGGTATTGTATTTCAAGTGTCTCTTATCCATTGATCCCATGTTGAAGGTTTTAGAGTTCTGAAACTGGCACTGACTGGATGTGGGCATGTTTTATTCAAATGAGTCTTGTATTTAGGCTGTTTTTTTTTTTTTTGCTAGATTTAAACCAGATGTCACTATTTGTAGTAAACATAAAATTTTATGCCAAAGCATCTGTCTGAATCTGCCTATCTGCTGTGATAGTCTGTCAAAAGTGATATTATTCATGCATACAATCATGTGCATATTTATATCATACAGCATGGTGCCGCTGCTGTCAGGACAACGAAAGGAGGGCATGAATCCAGACTGCAGGAGGCTGACGACCAGCTCAGGGGGTATAAGGTGGTCATCAAAGAGAGAGGAGGAAGTGACCTCCCTTTGTGAAAGTCTCCATGTCCAAACAGAGGAGAGCTGGAGCTCAGTGGCAGGGAGAGCACCAAAGGGTCAGAGCAGCCTGGGAGGAGGAGGGTCGAGAGAGCAGACGCCTGTGAGAACAGCTGGAAGGTGCTGGAGGCAGACTTCAAGAAAAAAGTCATCTGGAAAGTCATCGAGCTATAGATGAAGAGTGAGGCTCTTGAAGTTGTGACCAGTGTGATCAGTAAAAGGGAAAGCCGAGCAGCAGATACCAAAGCAAAATGATGGCTCTGATCAAGCAGAATTTGGTTCAGCTGAGCCACAAGAATGAGCTTCTCAGCCAGCATCAGGAGGGCTGGACAAGAAGATGTAGCACTCTGGAAGAGCTGCTGACCAGGAAGGAGGACAGAGAAAAGGGAAAGAATCCAGCTCATAACAGTGTGCAGAACACCCAGCCTCAGGTACGCTCTGCAACTCATCATTTGGCTTTCAATAATGTATTCACAAAGGTTTTTGGAGGCTATATCAAAATGGACTGTTTGTCTGTGCAGAACGGTACAAAAAAGCGGTAAAGGGTTAGTTTTTAAACACCAACACATTATCATTGTTGTTGTAAAGACATAATACCAATAACTTGTAAAAGTCTGGCAGGGATTGAACTCTTCTGATCAGTATTATGTTGTAACTCTGCACAAGTAAATGGTATCAACATCACAAAACGACCAGAGGTTCCATCATCAATGACTTTGTGACATCTGTTTTACTGCTAAACTACAACCAAGCAAAACATCAGTAGTTTCTGCACTCTGGCTTTGTAATCTGTGAGTTGTAGGACTTGACAGCACACTTTGTGATAGCTAATGCAGCTTTTTAACTTTCAATTCCAATCTTACTTTTAACTTACTGAACAGCTTAGTTATTTCTTACCATTTGTTTCATTCATTGCTGTTAGCCAAGCTGTATATCAATTACTCTTAGCATGTGTTTTTTTTTGTTTCTTTTTTTAAATCAGCTACTAATTAAATTATTTCCATTACTTGCAGGTAAACTGTTTACTTTTAGTAGACACTTCAGTCATTACTTGTAGCTGAATTGTTTATCCATTACTTAGCATCTATTTCATCCAATACTTTCAACTAAATAAAGTACCTCTACAGCTTTTCCCATTTTTATTTTAACCCTTTACTCATTACTCTTCATTATCATTATTAGATAACCTGTTAAACAATCCAAACAAAAGTGTACATACACTACACACTGAGACACATGTCTTTGTCACAAAAAAAAAACAAAAAAACAAAAAAACAATTGTGCATTTTAAAACATTTAATATAGGAAATATGAAATAAGTTTGAATAAGTGTCTCTTTCATTTCAGTCAAAAACCCGAATTCTAACCTGATTTAGTCATTTTTTAAAAATAATTGTTGATGTGTTTGGGGTCATTGTCTTGTTGGAACACCCAACTGCATCCAAGAGCAAACCATCTGACTAGTAATTTTCCGTTTTCCTGTAGAATGTACAGGTAATCCATCTCCTTCATTGTTCCATTTACTTTGTGTAAAGCACCAGTTCCAATGGCAGCACAGGAGCCCCAGAACATTATAATACCACCACCATGCTTGACGGTAGGTTTGGTGTTCTTGGGGTTAAAAGCCTCACCTTCTCTCCTCCAAACATATTTCTGGTAATTGTGGCCAGATCAATTCATCTGACCACAGAACTGTCCTCCAGAAGGTCTTTTCTTTGTCTATGTGATCAGCAGCAAACTTCAGTTGAGCTTTCAGGTGCCACTTCTGAAAGAGGTGGTGGTAGGTGATAGTTTGTGCTGTCTTACTGATTGTGGCAGTGACTCAACTGTACTATGAACTTTATAGGTATACACAGTTGATTTTATATCTGAGGCATCTTTGAAACGGCTCCAGGTAACTTTTGTGACTGTTTAAGGCAATGATTTTGATTGTAGTAGTTTAGAGGAGTCAGCAGCTGTAGTCAGCTGCAGTCACTTACAAGAAGCTGAGATTACCACAACTTCCTACATTACCAAAACTGGTAATTCACATTGCAGTATGTATATTTTTGACTCGGCAGATTTCATCATATTTCTAAAAGACTTTTAATAAACTTTTAATAAACAAGATGTTTGCAAAAAAATGTTTATTCATCACTTTTACTGTTTCATCCTGTTTCATGTGCCATCCTGTTTTAAGTGTTCCCTATCATCACTTATCTGACTAAGTTGTTTATCCATTACTTTTAGCAAATGTTAGGAAATTAGGCAATGGATATAGCAGAGTCAATATAGCATTGTATCTGTCATCAGTTTTTTAAAAAATGTTCTCAAATCTTTGCATGTACCCCTGGGGCACCAATACTCCTGGTTGGGAAACACTGCTATAAGCTATGGACTGTAAATAATAATTAAACAAAAGGTCATTCATCTTTGTTTAGTCCAATAGATCCAAAACTGAGAGTTTATTGGTAGATAGGTCAGACGATAAAGGCGTCAAATTAAAGTTGTGCGATCTTTCTATGTGTTGATAGTAAAAACATTTTTTTCTCTGTAGGTCCTCCACTTTGCATGCCAGGTATAGCTGACACATTCCCCTCTGTTCTCATGTTTGGCAATTTTAAAGTAAAGTCTCTCATGGATTTGGGTGTGTGAAAACTTTAAGTGCTTTATCCGTTGTTACGACAAAAAGATTATTAGCCCAGCTTTGTATCTCCAACCCAGTTGTCACAAATCATTATAGATCAACATTGTTGATGGATCAATCTAGTTTCTGTAGCTGGGGTGTGACGTAAATGAACTATGGCCTCTGTGTGAATGAGGAGAATGGGGACGGAGCGAAATGAGTAGCCTCAGGGTGACATGCATGGCGAGAGGGTTCGGTGCTCAGGAAGAGGCCTCTTTTCTCACACAAATCCAGAGTCCACGTGAGTGCCAACAAGTTATGTGTGCAGCAACAGCCCTTAGTTAGAAACAATCTATTAACATAACAATAGTGACTGTCATGTTGTCCCTTTGCATTACATTCTGGAAAGCCTGGCAACCAGGGCAGAGACAGCTCCCACACACAAGAATACCTACGCACCAGATTATGGATGAGGATCTCCTTGGCCTCATACTGGGTTTTACACAGAGTATAACTAACTGTTACAGAGAATAACCGAGAAAACAGAGATTTCCTGTAAAGTTAATATGTACAAGATGCAGTTAGTCATTGACAGTTAAGCAAAAACTATTTTTTTAATACACAAAAATGATTTTAAACACAGTATATTTGAGCAATGGATCAATGAAATAGAATGCCTTTTTTTTTTTTGAAAGACTGCTGTTAAGGTATAACCCACCATATTCACATGAAAGTCCATCAATGACCCATACTATTTGATTGAACAACCAGGTGTTGAAAATAAAATATAAAGCAAATATAACTTGTTACAACAGAAACAGCATGAACATGAACAAGCTAGGGTGAAAAACTTTATAACACTGGCTCAGGAATTCACTGAATATAGCTTATATAACCAGTATAGTAAAAACCATGGTCCTTTAAGTTATATTTATTCATTTATCTATTCTATTCAGCTTTTTCTTTTTCTTTTTTTAAAGTTTTGCTAAATAATACATATTGTATTATAATATTGACTTTCTGGGAAAATTATTTATAAAAAGTACCTGGGTGCATATGATCAGAGCAGTCAGCAAGTATCCCCAAGGGAGATCACTAATGCAGTTAGCAAAATTGCAGCTAATTTCTGTGATTACTGTCAGTCAGACTGAAAAAAAAAATATGAAAGGATTCATGGACAAATCATGTATTTTGGAAATGTGCTGGGGGCCCATGCTAGTCACCCTGATATGTGCTATTTGCACGCTGTGTTGTGCAACTTCTCATTTCCCCAAATCTCTGTAACAGAAAGACTAGACAGTAGAAATTAAAAAGACGAAATTAGAAGCTGAAGCTGTCTAATGCTTTTTTGGGGTAGCTGCCTTAGCAGAGAGATATTTATGTCAGAATAAACGGGACTGACAGATTATCGGCCTGGCCAATTACTGAGGGCGACATTTGGGATTTTTCTGATTTTTGGGACTGTTCCTTTTGTTGACCATTTCTAACTAAATAAAATAAAATGTGCTACTTTAGGTCTGATTTAGCAGGCTCCTGCTCTCTCTGCACTCAATATTTGGTCTCAAGCAATGTCCTGCCCACAGCACTATCTGATTGGTTGGATATCACAAGTAACAGCCAATCACAGAAAGCTATTGTTTACACAGAGAGACAGGGAATGTATTGCAAAGCGGAGCACCTCTGGTGAATTAGTGGCGCTGTGTTCGGAAGTGATTTAGAAGACACTGCCAAAGCTGTAACAAATTACAGTCTTCCACAAGCATGCTTAACATTCCTGTTATACAGAAAACACCCCAATTATTCACTTGTTGGTGCCAGTGCAACAGGATATTTTACCAAGAGCGCTAGGATAAGGCTATCAATAAGAGGCTTGCTGTGCCTCTTAGCCTGCGGATATAACTACATAACTGTAACATCTTTCTAAAATAAGATAAACTTTAACATTGTTCAAACGGACAAACATGTCATGGCAGAGACACAACCTGCAATAACTGAACTTTAGTCATATGCATGCAGCAATGCATTCGTACTGAGTAATTGTAAGCTCTTGTTAACAAAAAATTGAGTTCACTGCAACTCTTACTACAGTCTTTAGTTACACTTCACTTCGTTTTTAGGTTTTTGTGTGTATTTTCTATTTCACAGCTAGTCCTGTGAGGAATGGTAATTAAATCCAGAATTTGTAAACTCTTATAACAATATTCTTATGATAACACCAATATGCAAGTTTCTATTTCTCCTGAGACTGGAAATTGACGGTCACATGCTAGAGGTCCTTCTGGACATGGCTTCCAAAACCCTTAGAAAACTACATCCATGTCAGATTTGCTTGTTTTTTATTCATTTTTTGTTTTGTCATACAAAACTTTTTTCTTAACTGGCTGTGAAATCGTGGTGAACACACGACCTAAAGACATATAAATTAAACATCTGAACTATGCTACACTTATTGAGTTTTCAGCCATCCATTTCTCTGTTCACAAGTTCCCAGCATCACCTGTAGAGCTGCAGCTGGACAAGTACCAACTACAGCCTGTGTGTCTCTGTTGGATAGACTGAGCAGGAGCGACAGCAGCTGATGAAACATAAATAGAGCTTAATGCAGAGTGGCGGTCTCACCTTCGAGTTGAGGTCTCTGTGGTAAATGTTCTTGTAGTGCAGGTAGATCATTCCTCTGCTGATGTCACAGGCCAGGTCCACCTTCTCTCTCCAACACAGAGGAACATCCTTCCTGGCCAGAAGCTCCTCCAGACAGCCACCGTTCACATACTGAAACATGCAGCAAATACCAGCTTGTACACTGAGGCAGGAAGAAACCTTCATCAACATAAATGTAAACGTTGTCAGATTAATTTGTATTTAAAAGGAAACAGTAATAATACATCAGTTGTTATTATATATGAATATGAGTTTAACACAGGAGGACACTGCAAAAATATTAGATAATGTCAACATGTAACCTCCTGAAGCACAAGTCTAAAATGACTGTGTACTTGCTTACAACAACCTTTAACTTCACTTTTTCTTTTTACAAAAAACCCCCCCGAAAACGTCATCAATATGACAAACTTTCCTTTTATAACAAGAAATTCATCAAATATTTTCAGGATCTCTTTTACACTATGTTGATATATTTTGCATATGTTATGAAATTCCAGTTTTCAGCGTTTATCAGAAACTTTTCCTGTTTTTATGACATATTTTGTCAACATTATGAGATACCAGTTTAGTCTGTTTTCACAAGAAACCTTTCACATTACTATGATATATTTTGCCATTATTACAAAATGCATATCTTTTGTATGTTATTATAAACAGATAGTAAAGTGAGACTGTAGTCCTGAGAAATCATATAACGTGATTTATTGTAACATAATGATCAAGACATATGGCTATGGTTTGCTTTCATTCTGTTTGTGCACTTAAATTAGCAGTGATTGTCATTTGGTGACTAAAAAAGATGAAGTAATATGTTAACTGAGACAATGCCTAGTAACTGGTTAAACTGGTATCTTATAAAAACAGAAGCATCATAATAACATGAAAAAAAAAATTGTATGCGTCCTGTTAAAACATTAAACTGAGGGAAATCTATTTTTTTCAAAGTGGCTGCAACGAGCCCACATCTGGTTACGCAATGAACTCACTCACCATTTCATTATCACTCTTAGTTAACATTTGTATGATGTGTGTTTTCCACACTCAGAGCAGTGCCAACCTGTGAACATACACCGTAACAGTGACTCACAACGGGCAAACAAAGAAAGATAACACTCACCTCTAAGATTGGATAGAGTTTGTCTTCTTTCACACAGATTCCCAGATATCTAGAAAACGAGGAACTATGTTTATTACTGCTTTATTACTGAAGTGAAAAATTAGGCCACTTTTAAGGTCCTAGGAGAGCGAGGGAAGGTTTGGTTAAGAATTATATAATGTAGATTTTCATTTGTGTGTGCTTGCTGTCATTTATTTGGATTTCATGACGTGATAGATGGGGTACGACCTATTGTAAATAAACTTAGCAAAAGAAAGAAAGCACCATTGTACACAAGCCTCAAAGAGCTTCTGGTGTGACTGTACACACGTACAAATGTAGACAAATCAGAGGTCATTCAACAACTGGTTCGTACTGACGACTGACATTTAATAGCTTACTATTTCTGGCAGTTCACATACACACCGGTCATTTTTTAACACATGTGAAGGAGTGTAAACAGAATTAAAATACAGATAAATGTCATATAGGTAGCTCTTCTTTGGCTAAATAATGAGCAGTGGTAAATTTTATTATCATTTCTAACTCCTAACTGATTCGTTTGTCGCTGCCCCGTCACAGCACAGGACATTGGGGTTTTTTTTTAATATTTCAATTTGGACAGTAAAATGCTCCAATAGCAAAAGCCTTGTGCCCAGTCACGCTCAGCTGCACTCTTTTGTTGGCTTTACAATTTACAGATGTCCCCTAAACACCTCACATGTTGACAATTGATAAATGCTAATTTTCCCTTTACTCCTCACATGCATCGGTAGACATTAGGAAGCTGAGCCTCTAGTCTTGATTTAGTTACTCCAGTACACTCAGACAGATTTAGCTTAGTTGAGTGATTTTATCCACCTAAAGACACACACAGGTAGACCTGCTAAATGTCAGCAGCACTGGTGTGCCACTGCAAACGTTTAGTCAGACTTTTGGTCACATATGACCAAAAAAATGACTGCACTCTGGAGCTCTGTCACAAGACTTATCCTTTATATGACTTGGTAAGGTACATTGGGATGTGTGGCACTTAGTGTGTAGTACTTAAGATCATCTACATTTAAACAGAACGAACAGAGAGACTTTGCTTTTTGCATGCTGCTCTTATGTCACTGCCTTTACAACTATGATTCAACATACATGTTCAGATACTACATCAGTAATGAAGGAACATAGACAACTTATTTAATCTTAGACATCAAATTGGACAACAATTTAAATAATGCTCCATTTAAGCCATTTATTCAATAATGGAGCCAAGCCTACAAATGATCACAGTTTATTATTAATGCTGTAACAGTCAGTTTCCTGGGAACAATCACTGCAACTATTATCATTTACACGTGTGTTTGTGCTCGGCCTACGCAGTGTGAGCAGGGTGCTGGGTACCAGGTACTCACAGTGTGGACTCCCACTGCTTTCCTCACAGCCAGCTGTACTGTAAGCACATAAGCTGCCCTCTGATAACCTTCCCACTGTGTCCTTGCTAAATGGCGAAAATAAGATTGCTTAGACAAACATTATGTCTGACTGGTTTCACACCTTACGTAACCGCGGTGGATCAAAGTGCCACTATTAAACAGCACCGAAGCCTCTTTTCATTTGTGTTGACTGCAGATGCCGCGCTGACTGTCAGCTGCAGTGAGGCTTTGCTTCAGTCATGCTGCCAAACCAGCAACTACTACTAAAATAAATATACTCAGTAACATTTTACCTGCAAAGTCTGTGAGTTTTTTGTCCAAGCTTCAATTAAATTTTCTTTCTATATTTTTGTTGATTTTTTTGTGGCTCAAATGAAAACATGTCATATTTCTGCTCCCGTCAGGTTAGATCAGACGCAACCATGATCCTGTTATATGAAGTTCCACTGTTATTCTACACTGATGATGGCCACCTTGTTTTGTCCATCCCATTAACATACATGAGGGGGCGAAGTATTAGGAAAGCTTTTAAATGTAATACAGTCCAGTACAGCACCACCACCCACCATGACCTCAATAGGTTGTTTTCCACTGCAGTAACTAGTGGGCTGTTATAGGGTGGCCAAAGTTTTGTAAGTGTTTTGACCACAAGAACAGCTGTAGAACTCTTCCAGGACTGTTATTCAGAGAGAAATGTGTACCTAGAAGGGCTGTTCCAAATAACAATTTCTGGTCGCCAAATAGTCGGGCCCAATTAATGACGAATATCTGAATATTCAATCTGACCGGGGGGGAGGGGTTGGATGGGGTTGGCAGGCGAATATTTGGATATCAAAATTGCTATCCAGATACCAACACAACGAACGAATATTCAGATATTCGGGTCCAGCCCAAGTGCCTAGTCCAGGGTCGGTACCTCTAAGCTAAAATCTTTTCTCTCAGCGTCTCAATGTTGAGTCTTCTTTCTCCAACATCACCATCTTTAACGCAAAATACAGGCTAATATAACAAAACCTACATTGCTCTACTTCTTCCCTGCTCCTAGGAGTGGGGTTGTGCCTAATAGGTCCTCTGTTGTGTTTTTTTGCAGCACTCTGAGTTAACATTGCAAGTGCAGCAAGACATAATGGGACTTTAAGTCACAAAAACGAAAAACTTCTGACTTGTGCAAAAAAAAATACTCCTTTAAAGACTCTTTTAAACTGGTGTTAGTTATTGTATGCAACTCTGAGCTGCCAGGAGCTTTCATAAATGCCACCTGGTGAACAAACTAATGAATGCAATAAATCTTTCTTGCATGTAGACAGCACATAGACTACACTGTCTCTTTTAGTACAGCACAAGTAGTTATAAACATGTTTAAAATGTAGTGCCATTACACTATTGTGTAAAGTAAAGCTGTGATGCATGGAGGAAAGTTTGATATGTGGGACAGTGTAGAGTCTGAAAAGACAGGAGGAGAGTGCATCTTTTGGGAGGGAAATCCTTAGCAGATCATTTTGCATTTTGCACAGATGGACTGGACCCATTAGATACAGGCTTCAGTAAGCAGTAGGACGTTACCTGACGATGTTGGGGTGGGAAAGTTTCTGCAGCAGGCTAATCTCTCGTACAATGCTGTCTTGGTCTACGTCGTTTTTGTAGATCTTCACCACCATCACCTTCCGACTAGTGCTGTGCATCACCTGAAGGACAGTGGTGTTCGTTAGTGACAGCAGAGGCAGTGGTGCTTATAGCAGTGGTGATGGGGCAGGCAGGAGACGTACAGCAGAAAGAGTGTGAAAAATGCCACAACAAAATCTAACAACGGCACAAGCAGATAAGTCAGTAAAACAACTTTGTTTACACAAAAAAGTTACACTCCTTAGATTTACAAAGAAGTTAATCTAAGGTTTCCTAAATGGTTGTATCCATTTAAATGTTCTAGAAGTGAATGTATTCACTTTAAAGCAATATATACATATATATATATATATATTGTATATATATATATATATATATGAAGTTTATGATCCGTAATCTAGATGTAAAACATAAAAACCCCAAATCAGATGAAATAAATCTAAATTATAACCAAGTTTCTATAAATACTAGATTACTAGCAAAAGTACAAAAAATATGAGACAGATCTGCTCGTTTGCTTGAGAATTCAGGTAAAACTGAGGTTAAAATAAGGGGGGAAAAAAAGTACTAATCACATTTTAATAAGCTGCCCTGTCATAATTCATAATATCACTGATTAATCGGTGTGTTTCTGTGTGGTATATTTTGTAGCTTGTGACCCATGTCTGAGAGGTAGATTGTGGTATTCTGTCTTTCAAAAGTTACATAGGCTTGCTTTAAAGCAGAAATTGATTCAACTGGAACAAATGTACAAAGTCAGCAAATACTTTCTCAATCTGTCTTAATCCAGACACACCAAAGCCCTGACTTGCCTATTTCCTAACCCATCCTGTGGCCTCTTTCTAGGTCATTCCATCAGGGACAAAGCCTAAATGTATGAAGATGAGCTCTTCTCATAGCTCTGCTGCACTGGTATTACATTAGAAATTACGTAAAGTCTCAGCTTGGGGTGAGTATTACTCCCCCGCAGTCTCAACGCTGGTGGACCAATCACAGAATGGCAAGAATGTCCCAATTAGTGGCTGAAACAAAGCAATCTTTAATGTCAACTCACACTTAGGCCAGCAGCGAGGCAAAACAAGAGCGGCAGGAGGACAGATGAAATACCTTATAGACTTTGGAGAAAAAGCCGCTCCCGATTAGCTCAGCACTGAAGTTTTCCCAAAACTCCAGTTTGCGGACAGCTGTGCGAAGCTTCTGCCAGCGATCCACATGGTAGTATTTATCTGAAGATTCACCGTAAAGAGTTGGACTGGTGGGCTCTGAGGACACGTCCACATCACACATTCTGGAGATGTCCGCTGTGAAAGTAGAGACACACAGAGAGACATTAAAGTGAAGCTGCTATATAAGTTTATACTGTAATTCCCATTCTCTTGGGAATATTCATTTAGTCAGTTTATACAATAACAAAATGTAGAAGAATCACTTGTGAAATAACAAATAGAGCCCACAACCAAATTTACCAAGGCAGACAGATTTGCTTTGACCTTTTTGACACCACAGATCAATACAGACTTAAGTACTTCTGACTTATTTTCATGACTTTGTCACATTTCCTTCAGTTCTGGGCTTGATGTTTCTTCCAGGGAGGTTGCTGACTGAGCTATGGCTAGTGGAAGTATGATCCAAGTAGCTCCTAGTGAATGAGTTGGGTTGGGCTTGGTAGAACCCTGCTGGACTGCTGTAGGTCTTATGTTCGTATGTCAATAGCTGCTCTTTCACTATGGGAACTAAATGACCTGTAACCTGGATCCTCCCTTATGAGAACTTTCCATTGTGTTGTACAAATTGGGAGGGAACGGCTGTAAGTCACTGAAAAGACGACATGATTCAAATGCATGTTGTTAAAAAGGCAACAGCAAGAAAGGCTCATTTTTACGTGCTTCCAAATTGTAATCTTTATTGTCCTTCAATACGTAAAGTTTAACAAGTCCTCATTAATGCGCACACAACAGTGGAATGGTGGTTAATGAAGGGCAACAGCACGGCAATCATCACCCTATGAACACCTTGAACCAGGCTGGAACTGCACAGGAGCCTTGGGGAGCTTGATTTGTCTCAGCGCTTTGATTGTCGTCCCTCTACAAAGACATTCATACAGACAGCTGAAGACACCGTGGGCGCATAGTTGTTGTTCTTATACTCCTACTTTGTAGTCCACTTAGAGTCTGTTTGGAGGAGTCCGTTCCATACATGCACAGTAGATCAGTGTCTATGGATTTCTTGCATGCACACTATTCATTGGGCAGCTGTGACTCAGGTGGTAGAGCAGGTTGTCCACAGATCACAAGGTTGGCAGTTTGATTTGCAGCCCCTCTCCGTATGTCAATGTGTCCTTGGTGTCCATGGCAAGGAACTGAACCCCAAGCTGCAGCAAGGCAGCACCTTGCATGGCAGCTCTGTAGCCATAGGTGTATGAATGAGAAACATTGCAATGCGCTTTGAGCACCACTGAGGTAGAAAGACGCTATATAAGTACAGACCATTTGCACTACTGCAGAGTATACGCACTACTGCTGTTGTGGCGTTGTCACTGTGAGAGTACAAATTTTGGGCAGCACTCACATGGAGTCTCACAGACTTGGGCAGATCACAGAATGCAGACACCAGACACAGATGGTATAACACAAGCCTAATAGGACATCAACTCCACTGAAAACACTATTTGTAAAATGTAGGGGGTCTCACGTTTGCCTTGCATTTCCATTTTTCTGTATCTTCAACATAATGGGTGATATGTAAAATAAGGCTATTATTGATGTATGATTCATGCATGGCAGTAATTCATCACTACTTCAGGAGCACAATTTCCATTCTTTTTTGATGCACCCAATAAAACAGATAAAAACAGGTCAAGTTAAACAGGAAAACAAACCTGACCCTCTGGAATTAGGCAGCAGCATCTATTTTTCATTTTTCTTTCTATTGTTATGATTCATATTTTTATTAAAAGGAACAATTTGAAAAAGATAAGATAAATCAAGTGCCTTACAAATGTTGTATCTGGAAAAAGTGAAAGCCGAGAAAGCCTTGGTATAGTTTAGTACTAACTTATGAAAGGAGTCAAGTTTCTGGAATTCCAAGGCAGGTGAAGCACAGTGAGAAGCAGAACCTGGCATCTATCCAAGCTGATACTCAGCTCCAATCACCTCATGCATCATTGCAGAAGAAAAAAAAAAAGTCTTGTTGCTCCTTTAGATCAAATAACAGCTGGTGCCATCTTCATTTACTTCAGGCTGTGTAGTTCAATCACTTTCTGAATCACATCTATGTATGGTCAGCTGTTTTGGAGAGAGTCTTGGACTGGTTGGAAATCTCAGACAGATGATGTTTCTAAACACAAAATAGAGATAAAGACCTTAATTCTATGTTTCATTTTAAAACATACTTTGGTATAAGCTGCATGTCTTGCTTTTTTTTTATTTTTTAAAATTAATTAATTAATGTATTTATTTTATTTTTTTAATTTATTTTTTTAAAGCAGCCCTTTGACTTCGGGTGATAATGAGGTAAAATGTTCTTACATTTGCCGACTGGACCACAACATAATGTCTCAGTGTGATTGACTTTTATTTACTCTAAATTTTGTTTCTTATAGTTCAACTAAAAAATTTGAGATACTGTAGTTTTGTCAATGATGGCTGGGGATCACTGAGCAATGAGCTGCACCACGCTAAATTCACAGTTACTGTTATTCATTATAAATGATTTATTTATTCTGTATCTTTATTAACATTTATATATTCTGGTATATATCGGCCCAACATATATTAAAATAACTCCATTTCACACTGCTAATTTGATCACATCAACATAAAAGAATGGGTGACAACCAACAGGGCGATTTATGCATTTACCAGAATGAAAGCAACCCTGGATGAAAGAGAGGCTCACAAAAGACCTCATTTCACTCTCCCACTTATTAACTGCATGGATGAGGCAAAGTGCTTCCACTTTATGAGACGAAACAAAGACAATGAATAATGTGAGCCTTAAAATAGAGGCAGAGCCGATTGATAACAGGCCTGGACATTGAACACAGACACCTTCCAGAGCAGTCAAAGGGCATATTTGTCCTCAAGAGAATAAATGTAGATGTAGTTTTGTTTCTCACAAGGACTACTACAAAACGCATACTTTATGTATAAAACACAAAGACTCATGGTGAATGGGCACTGAAGTTAGACCTTTGTATGGTCACAATTAATATGGTAAATTTCTGTGATTGTGTCATCATTTACCATATGTTCTCATCATGTACCGGATGGATGGATGGATGGATGGATGGATGAATGAATGAATGAATGAATGAATGAATGAATGAATGAATGAATGAATGAATAGATAGATAGATAGATAGATAGATAGATAGATAGATAGATAGATAGATAGATAGATAGATAGATGAATAGATAGATAGATAGATAGATAGATAGATAGATAGATAGATAGATAGATAGATAGATAGATAGATAGATAGATACTTTATTTATCTCTTTGGGGAAATTCAAGGTATCCAGTAGCTCACACACGTTACATACAAGATAGATAAGGGAACAAAAGAACAATGCAATCAACATGCAAATTGTGCTGGTCAAAGATATAGCAATAAGTTGCCTAAAATGCTGGTACAGTCGTGACTTGATAATCCGACACTAAATGTAATACCTTTTTTTATGTCGGATAGCAAGGCTGTCGGATTGTCAAGACAGAGGTCGAGATACAAGGAAGGCTTGATGCTTGAAGGGTAATTTGTTGTTCATATTTATTGTTTCTAGCTGTTATAATACACTATCTACATATATTATATTCTTATGATTAATATGAAACAAAATAAAAGACTTGTCATGAACTACATTGGTCGCTCCATGACAGTACACGATGTGGTCTGTGACTTCTTGAACGCTGGTGAAAACTTGGTGGATGCAATTTTACATATGATGTCTGGCATGTAACAGTATCGAAGCAATTTGTTTCTATGATTGATAAACCTGATACAACCGCAGTATATATAGGTTCGCAGAATTGTTCAGATGTCAGAACATGTCACATTGTTTAATACTTTAAAGAACTTCAAAGCACCAAACCTATCCTTCCTGTGTTCCACACATGTAGAGTTGTTCACTAACAAACTGATGCAAATCGACTTCATTAGTTGGGCAAACTCACTCAATGAGTGGGACTAGTGTATTGTTAGAACACTAGGCATCACTAGATTTCACGCCTAACTGACCAGTGCGCTTGTGCATGGGCCCGTTGGTTGACATTAAAGGTAAGTAAATCTGCCGGATTGTTAAGTCAGATAATAGGTCGCTATCCTTATTTGTGACATAAAATGTCATGTAGGAGTCGGAATCCGAGGCTGTCAGTATGTTAAGGCTATTTTTAATGGGTTACATTCATTTTTTTTTTCTACAAACCTGTCGGATAGCAAGGTTTTCGGATCGTTACGTGTCGGATTATCAGGTCGCGACTGTATTTACAAAAGTGTGCAAAAATGTCAGTATTTACAATAAGGTGCAAAATTGGTGGTATTTACCGTACTATAGAATACTAAGAGTATTAAGAGTACAAAATATGGCAAAATGGAGTATTATAAGGTGCAATGTAAAAACAGAACTGATAATAATGAGCGTATAGGTGTGTTGCATGGGTCCTGGTGGACCTAGATTAGAACCAGTCTCAGACAATGCCATGAAAACAGTAAATCTTAATACATTTGTAAATTACCAAAAGCTACATAACTACCTTATTGAAATTTTCACGGCAGGGGTTAACCAAAGTAAAAACAGTTGCTCATCAACAGCGCTAACTAGTTAAGCTGCTGTTAGCCTTTAGAAGTAAGCTTTTTCACTTTTGAACATTTGTTACTGCATTCCTATGAAATGAAACAGCATACAACAGGTCATTTAAGTGTTATACATAGAGTCTGTGATTATGGAGCAAGATTTCTGACATTAAGCTAGTTATCATGTGCCAGATTTCACATTCCTCCTGCTCCCACAGCCTCTTCTCCCCACTTGAACAGTGTTGTGTGAATTGGTTCGTTTCCCATTTACAGACCCGAGCCTTGCACGAACAAGAGACTACCTTTCATCGCTCACACACAACCAGCTGAACGCTATCTGACTGTGAGGTGGTGTTTACAGTATTTTTCCTCCTTTACGTAGATATGCAGGGTTTATCAGGCTTTGGGTCTCACATCTAGAATAATTTGAGATTTTTTTAATTGCAGACCAAAGGTACAGACACCTTGGTGGATTAAAAAAAAAAAAAAAAACATGATAATGAGGTTTGTGAAACTGCTCTTTCAAAAATGCATGACCTTTATCATGTATCTACAAACAATGCACTTTAAGGAAAGTGAAGAGATCAAAAATACTACAACAAATCCAAGCTCATTAGAGAATATTTCATAATACCTGACTTAATTATAATAATGGAAGAAGAATGCATGGATCACAAACAGCTGTGCAGACAATTTTAACTATACCAAAACGGATTTTTTTTGTTTTGTTTTTTTTTTTTAATTTGAATGAAAGAAGAATGATTAATTTTTTTTTTAAATCTTAATTTGACTTTGTTTTTCCTTCTTAAAACAACAATGACAACAATTTGTACCTGAAGTGTTTTTGTTACATATGTACATATGTGCCGCTAAAACAGTTGTTCGAACACTTTGGTAATACGCTGTTATCAGCTGGGACCACTATTGGTACCCCAGAACCCACGAGCCTCATTGTTGTAGCTTTTAGTCAAAACCATCTGGCCACAGTGATTTGGTTCATGTCAGAGTCACTCATCTCTACACCTTTCCATTTCTTCCACATTCAACATGGTGACAAGAACTAATCGACCCCCAGCAATCACGTAGTCATTGGATTTATTTACAGTGAAAACATACACAGAAAATTTAGCCAAATGCTAACATTGTCGGTCTACTGTTTAGTGCTCAGGAGGAGGTGTTAAGGTTTAGAGTGTCTCCGGTAGCCGGAAAAAACGCTATGAGGGCTGTGAGGGTGAATCACAGCAATATATTTTGGGCTGAAAAGATTATCTTGCTACAAGATTATGTTGCTACAAAGGGCTATAAATTCAAAGAGAGCTGCAGATTTAGGTTTTATTTCTCTATATATCTACGTTGACACACTGTTTCCCAACTAAAAAGAAGCAGCTATAAGATGGACATGTGGCGAGCTGGAATGCACTTCCCACAGTGAAGCTTGTTCTCTGTTCCTCACAAAGGGGGGAGTCCTGACCTAGTTCCACTACAGAGGCCTGGTGTGACAGCAGTGAAGGTCAGAGTTTGTTTTTTCCAGGACAACAGCCTCACTCGCCTTCACAATGACGCCGGTGGAAAGCGCGCACTGACACGTTTTGTCAATCAAGTGAGGGGAATCAGCCCCGGCTATTCATGCTGCTTTTGTTCATTCGGCTTCAGACTAAACAATCACTGCACTTTCAGCTGCGCCGCTGTCAGAGAGAAACGCTTACAGTGCAGCCCTATCATCTAGCTGTCACTCTGTACAACTGTCTCTATCCGTCACTCTGCTTCTTTTCTGTCTTGGATGTTTGGTTCTCGAACTTTTGTTTGTTGCATCCTGACATGGAGGCTGAAAAGTAGTCATGCTCATCTTTCCAGTTTTCCAACTGCATGTTCATCACATTATAGTGTAGTATCATGAAACATTGCATATTTTAATTATTTTTTAATATGATTGGGAAAACTAACAGATTATTTACTGAAATAATGTGAGGATGTAGATTGGCGGACAGCATTCCTAAGTAGCTGGTGATGGTCATTTTGTGCTGGGAATCAGCAGAATCACCTCCATCTTATTTTCGTTTCATTGAAGGCAGCTTTAAGCCATCCAGCACTTCACCTCCTGGAGGCAGGTTAAAATTGGAGTGATGGAGGAGAAATCTGCAGGATTTGGTGGCAGGTATATGTGAGTGTCATCAGCATAACACTGGAATGACACATCATGTCTATGAAAGATGGAGCCTGAGGGAGCATCTAAAGAGAAAATAAGAAAGGCCTTAAGAGTGATCCGTGAGGTACTCCACATGTGATGGGAGCAGAAGAAGAGGAGCAACTCCCAATTTTTACTGATGAAGACCTGTCCGCTAGTTAGGAGGCAAATAAATTTAGTGCTGTGCCCTGGATGGCAACCTGATACTTTACATGGTTTAGAAGTATGTGGTGATCAACAGTATCAAAAGCAGTGCTAAGATCTAAAAGAATTGGAATGGCATAGTTGCCAGAGTCTAAGGATATCAGCAAACGAAACACTGATTTGGGCTGATTCTGTGCTGTCGAGACTGTAAACCTGATTGGGATTTTTCAAAACATAAAACATTTTTTCCAGAACCTATATGGTGTTTTGTATTTCAAACTGAGCGTATACAATATACAGGCTCAGACAAGGATTGACATTGGGGTTGCTGGTCTCTTTATACAGGCTGTAGACTGGCTTACGTATGGGCTTGTTCTAGGAATTTTGTGGCCCAAACTTGACAATGTGAGTTAGGTTTTAACACCCAGACTCCAGCAGAGTACAGGCTAGGTCTACTATTTTTGCTGGAGTGATTTTGGCCCTATGCTGACAGTGTCAGCTCTATTTCAGCTCCCAGAATTGGACCAGTGTACTTGGACCAGTGTGCTTGGGCCAATTCTGAGGTATCATTCACAGTTTGCCAAGACCCTGACAACTGGACAAGTTACTTCTTCTGGCCTCCAGCTTTTAGGCTGTTACAGGGCCAAACCATTCTGGCTACCTGGAAATAGACATTTTTATCCTCTGTGGGGTAAAACAACATCTTGGATACCTCACACATCCAAAGAAAAAGGTTGAACTTTTGAAGTGCCCTTTTGTACAATATCCACTGCTTTGCTTAACATTACTTTTAGTCAGATTTATTTTTACGTAAGCCATGTGAGGTTGTCAAGATTTAGATTTAGAATGTTATTTCAATATAAACTTCATCTGTTGATATTTATCTACTGAATTCATCAGCCTTTTCCCAGAAACTGTGACTTTTGGTTTTGCTGAAACATAATGATTATTTAACTACATAATTTGAAATAACATCAAAAAGTATTTTTAAAGTCTTTTCCATTGTCAAATTGTAAAACTGTATACAATGAACACCTTAGGGTCTGTCTGTATGGGTAAAACGTACATACTCTATCAGAAAGGAAACCTGTCACCATGTTGGCAGATTGTTTTGCTAGTTTTTTCCTCACAATCACAGGTAAAAATGAACATATTCTGCAGTTTGCATCTCTGGTCCTGTTCTTTTCTCTATTCCATATTCTGTTTCACTCTTTGTCTGGTTTTCTGCCTCTCCCTTTCAGTTTCCCATCCACTAGTGGATCCATCTAAACCAGCACACTGTCGGTAAACATGAATATCTCATCTGTTATGTCATTCGTAGCTTTCTAAATTTTCCCAGGCCTGCACTTTGGGTTTACCATGTGCCGTGATGTTCCACAAGCCATAAAATCCACATTTAAACATAGGATTAAGAATCTGCTTACACACACACACACACAGACACACAGACACACAGACACACACACACACACACACATTGTACTCCTGTATTACTGTAAAGAATAAAAACAGTATGTACAGTCAAGAGACAATAATTTGGTGGGTCTGCTCATGACCCCAGACATGCTCTTCAACAGCTGTTGTTCTCACACATGCAACAAAAAGGTTACACAAGCAAAATACAGGAAATGTGTAGTTATCACAAACTGTTGTGAGTTTGACCTGCGTCTGACCACACACACCATCAACAGGAAAATCAAGGCCGGCCATCGCCGCACTGACGTCCTCCCAGCTGATAAGGAATGCTGCTCAGGAAAGTTTCACAGTAAAAACCAGTTCACACCAAAGCGAGATCTTACCCCAGAACTCCATTTCTCAGCAAAAGGATTTTCTCTGAGGAATGTCCAACAGATCAGACTGTCCTCCTGTGTGGGCATTTATGCACTAAAGACTAGTGATTTCTGAGCAGCGACTTCCCAAACAGGGAGATTCACGTCATCAGGTGAGGTCAGGGCAATGACTCATTCAAGTGTTCACACTAGAGGCAAAAACGATACAAGTCACACCACGGAAGGAAGATGCCTCTGCTCCTCTTTGCACCCAAACAGGTGTTAATGAACTTGATGACACACTAACGTCCCGGAAGACATGTTATGCCTGAGGTCCTTTCAGATATGCAAGGCCAAACACGACACACACAGACAGGCTGATTTACCATTTACTGGACAGGATTTTAAAATTCCTCTCTAGTTTTTCATGTAACCCCTAAAACCCCTTTTTTTTCTGGCAAATAATATTCTCCCCATAAAACTAATCCTTTACCATTACCTACTAAGGTTTGTTATTGTTATTCCCATCATAAAAACAAAAACACTACATGGTCATGTTTACAAGTTAAAAACCAGGGGCCTCGTTTATCATCAGTGCGTACGCACATATCTGTGCGTAGAGTGTGCGTAGGAATGTTACGCACACTCTACGCACATATCTGTGCGTAGAGTGTGCGTAACATTCCTACGCAAAGTATGGAATTTATCAACTTGTACTCATACTTAGGAATGTGCATAAATATACGCACACCTCTGACCATGCGTACGCACATAATCTAGCAGTAGAATAGTCAAACTACAAATAGAAAGTATTCAGGGATTTTGACCACCGGCACATTCCAGCGTGAGGTTGGAGACATATGTGGCATTTCCCAGCCACCACTGAGCAGGATCAAGTCAGCAGTGTTGGATGCCATAACTCCCCTGGCCCCAGCCTACATCCAGTTCCCTTACAACCATCACCAATGAGCCCAAATCAAATGGGGACTTCACGTCAAGCAGCATCACTAAACGAGCTTCATTTTGTAAATAGAAAAGGGTTTCATTCAATCAACGTACTGATAATTTGTGATGCTCATTTGTTGCTATCCAACGTTGTTGCCCAGTTGCCTGGAAGAACGCACGACTCATTCATTGAGCAGAACAGTTCTGTGGGTCTCCAAGCAGGAGCTGCTGAAGACGTCTGGCTTATTGGTGAGTGTCACAGAGTGTGGAAATGTTTTAGCTGGACTTTGTTTGGTTATTAAAACATGTCATCTGTAGTGATCAGGGTTATCCACTGGGTGGAAGGTTAGCATTAGTTCCTCCTCCTCCAGTTGCAGGCATTGCTCTTTTATGGACTGTGATGCATTTTTTTTGGCACTGAGCTTAACGTCAAACCACCAATTTTACTGGCGATCTCTTCTGACCCAACAGAAATAACTGTGGTGGTTATCTTGTCTGCAGTATTTTTTCTTTCGCTGCTTATCCCAACATTTCACGCACCAAACAATATTTTCTGGTTTGCTTCAACCTCGCTGACAATTACCTTGATTTCAGTTTCATAAAAGTTCCTCTTTTTCACCCTTTTTGCCTCGATGATGACGACAGGTGAGGAAAAAATAAATCTTGTTTATAAAAAGGCGTGTTGTTGCCAAATATGGTGATTTGGAGGCGTTTCTGAAGGCAACGTGCACGAGCACGGAGGTTAAGAACAAGTGGGATTTATCAACACTGATGTACGTACGACCCCCGTATGCACGTTTGATAAATGTGGATTTTTTTGTACTTACACACACTCTAAATTTCATGCGTACGACAGAATTTAGAACCTTTTCTACGCACTGATAATCAATGAGGCCCCAGGAGAATCTTGATCAGGAGAATCATGTAGCCTGCACAGCAGCCCGTCTGATGGTCTTAAAGCTCTCCCGATGGCTTTCTTTTCTTGACATCTTCATATTAATTCCCACTTAGCCTTATATGTTGTATATGTTGGTGTTATAATGTCCCCCACAATCAAATTGACAAAAACCATGTGTGTTTGTAAAATAAACCTTGTCAGGGTTTTGAGATGTGTCTCTACTGCCAAGCAATTAAAAAAAAAAAATAGATAGATAGATAGATAGATAGATAGATAGATAGATAGATAGATAGATAGATAGATAGATAGATAGATAGATAGATAGATAGATAGATAGATATCCCTTTGAGGAAATTCAAGGCATCCAGCAGCTCACACATGTGACTGTGTAATTTGATCTTTCATTTATTTTGTTAATAATGCAAAAGTCTGACAAACAAAATACATAGTTTGAACTTCAAAATATTTAAGTATAAAACTCTGACTTCCTAATTTTATCAAGCAATCACTGATACATTTTTAACAATCCAAACAGCTGCATGTTTTACATTCAACAAGTTGAGATTATTTTAGTTGTGGTAGACATCTTGTCCAGATGGACATACATTCATGAGGAAACACTACTTCAACAGAGCAAAAGGGTGGTCATGTTGACACATTGCTGCAGAGAACAGCAGTGGCCAATCAGGTAAGTATATAGCTTTGGGCATCAACATGTGCCTGCCTTTTCATGGAAAAGCCAGAGTTCACATTGAACTGACAATATTCAGAAGGAAAACTGTCTCTGTTGATATTCAAAATAGAAGGACACAGTTATGGATGAGGTTAACATTTCCAGACACACTTGGACTTGAATAAAATGACTGACCAGGTTAAAGGACCGCTTAGGGTAGTCCACAGAGAAATGCATCTGGTCTGAATGGGGACTCAGTCCAGAATTCAGATTCTAGCCAGAGTTTGGGTGGATAACAGCAGCCACAGTGACTTCAGGCGTAAAGTATTTAGATGATGCCGACAACTGGACCACAGCAGAGCGCTAATCTGCCCTTAACAGCCCTCTAGTCATGACATTTTTGGCTGTAGCCTAATGCATTAAAGTTGAGCACTTGATTTACACCAGAGCCAAGCCACAGTAGCTGTTTATTGCTTCATGGATTTTCCAAAGCTCCCAAGATGATGCTCATCTCAAAGGCACAGCGGCCTCAGCCCTCTGCCTTCATCTGCTGGTTTTCAAAAGAAGAGAAGGCAGGTGTCATGATCACTGATATGGGCTTAAATCGGATCAATAAGGTAAAACCAGAGCTGGACCATACATAGCTGTGGCCCCCCACTGGCGTGAACAACACTTGATAGCAGGCAGAACAGCGATGCAGAACTGGGCATAATATTTCAGAGCATAAACTACTAAGGCCAAAAGAATACAATGCTTGTTTTTAAAAAGTAGCCATACTGTGTTACTGAAAGCAGTTAGATGCACAAATGCATGACATGCAACTCAACTAAACAAAGACACATTAAATGATTGCAAATCTAGGACTGCATATGTGCACATGTACTTAAAATGGTTCTGCTGAGGTAGTATGAGGCATCTGAAGCCTATCATAAGCAGTGCATACTAAATACTGCAGTGAGATTCATTCACAAACACTACAAGAAAAAAATGACACTGCTAAAAGCTGCTGCAGTCATTTTTTTTCTCTTTTTTCACTTGCTAGTTGCTAACTTTGTTTGTGTGTTATTTAGTGCAGGCAGTGTACAGTAGGTTGATCACTAAAGCCTGCAGTGACTACAACAGTGACATTGTTCTGATGAAAAATTTGTCACAAGCAACATCTGCAAGACAAAGCAGGATGCCGCTGGGTAAAAACCTTCACACAAACGTGACAAATGCATTCAGACATTTTAACCTGAAGTGGCTCAGTCCATATCATGTCACCTCCTAGCTCATGTCAGGGATTTTCCTGAAGAAAATCATGTCAAATAAAACCAAATCCCTTCTTCAAATACTTAGAAACATTTGACGATTGACCTTTGAGCTAATTGTCTTTGAGCTAATCATTCATAAAGTGTGCATTAACATCATTCCATTTCAGCTTAGAATTATAGGCATTTCCTGATTCTATGTTTGAGTTGAGCACCATGGGGCTATAAAAAATGAATAGCAGTAAACATGAAATAAAGACAGATATGTAGGATCTTTAATTAGAACATGCCTGCACTGCACTAGTGAGCTGACAGAACCAGTAGAGCACGAATGCCACTCTTGAGTCCCCTGCGCAATTTCTGTTTCTTTATTACAGAGTTCTACCAGGAAGTTGGCATATGGCTTTTTTGTTGTTGTTCTTGTTGTTGTTTTTTTATAAACTACAGCAACATAATGGAATCAGATTTTAACTTCAGGGTTTTTAATGTTTCTTTCTCTGAGGTTTCAGCAGGTGACACTAAAAGTACTCCAATCACAGTGGAAAAATGTAATAACACATTTATTCTCTAAAATAATGTGAAGTTGCTGTGATCTATACTGCCTATAGTTTAGAGCTACTGTTTCCTGAGCCCAGTTTAGGACAAGGTTCAGGGTTGGATTCCAGCCACTTTAGAACAAGCCAAATGCTGGCTGACATGTCATGTTATTTTGTGTCACTACCTCTACTGGTGCATCTGCTGTATTTATTGCATTGTATGTAAGTAAAAACAGGTCAGATTATTCAGCATGAAAGTGTTCTGGAAGTAATTTATGGTACAGCAGCAACATCGTTCTTGAGAAATCAAAATATGATGAAGTTTGATGAGCATCTCGTGGTGGCTGTGGCTCAGTTTATAGAGCGGCTTGTCCTCTAATCAGAAGATTGCAAGTTCAATACTGGGTTCAACCTCTAGCAGCTCTCAGCAATCACACTAACAATTTCTCCAGGAATTTCCCAATTTATCCTTCTACTGTGCTACACTACGGAGGGAATAAATTGTACTTTCTACTTCACTATCTGACAGCTTTAGTTGCAAGTTCTATATAACACATAATTTAAGAGTAAAGTACAAAAACTGGATAGAAAGTAGTCAAAGCTATCTTTACCTGCAGCAGCTACAACAGTAACATGACTCTGACACACTGATGCTTCACTAGTGATAATCTATCAGTGCTGTATTAAATAATATATCAGTCCAAGAGATCAAACTTTAATCCAATACAACTGTATTTTGCTGCTCATACTTATGCAAGACTATTTTTATATTGCTTTATTGCTACCTATACTAAAGGTTTTCAATACGTTTTCAACCACCTTCATGCTGATGTCATCCAAAAATCATCCTGCATTGGGTGATACCTTTATAAATAGAAATCCTCTTCTCAAGCCTCGGGCAGTGTCTAATTGTCTGTTTCCATAGGAGGATCAGTGCTTTTAAATCCATTTTTACTGTTCTTGCAAACAGTATAGAATGAATGATAATGACAGTAACAGAATACTAACTCTGGTCTAACGCATGTAGGAGATCCGGACATTGCCACCTACTTCCACAGAACTCCAGGTAGGTTCATAATCTGTAAAGCAGATCTGAAGAAGCAAATGTCAATTTCAGACAGTGAATGGGGCACGATGCAGAGCCACAGGTGCTACATTCACTGCTGACCATTACCGGCTCACTACATGTGGTTTAAGTGTACTGCCGCTTTAATAACCAACAGGCAGCTTTTAACTACAGGACCTCGGGGTGAAGGTTTAATGAAATTGGCCTCTAAATCAGTCCTTTACACCTTAGTGATGTAGGATCCAACAGCTTCGACCATAATGTCAATGAGTATGCCAAAACATCAACAAATAGGAGTTACTAGACACAACTCCAGTCCTGTGAGCAAAACATAACAACAGAGGCTTTGTTCTGTTAGCCTATATCAGGGGTGTCAATCTCAAAAACACAGTGGGCCAAAATTTAAAACCTGAACAAAGTCGCGGGCCAACATTGAACAAATGAACCTTTTAATATGAACCGAAACAAATTTTGCTTTAACATTGAATATGGAACAAGCAACGCTTATTACCATACATTATATATAACTTAATAGTGGAGACATGCAAAATCAAATTATAAATAAAAAAACACATCAATGGCACAGTGACAGTTGTAGTGTGAAGTCGCCATGCCTACTGTCACAGAGGAGAGGGAGTTTCTGGGTCCTGTCCTCATTGACATGCCAAAACAACAACAGGGCATTATGGGATTTGTAGTATTAGCGGTGAATGCGCTGTACAGTATAATACCGGGGGCAGCTCTAGTAGTCATTTGGTATTGTCTCGCGGGCCAAATATAATTACAAAGCGGGCCAAATTTGGCCCGCGGGCCAGAGTTTGACACCCCTGGCCCCTGGTGAATTGCAACCTCAATGATAGAGGAAGAGTCACAATCAGCTTTCTGCTGTTGTTCTTTTTGATGCAATTTACTATTTATCTAAGTGTAGCCATGCAATAGACTGGTGACCTGTCCAGGGTGTCCCCTGCTTTCATCCTAAGTGAGCTAAGCCCCCCGCAACCCTATTGAGGATTAAGCGGTGTATAGACAATGGATTTCATATTTTTTATATCTTACTAAAACGTGACACTTGTTTCAAAGGAAGTAAAAGGTCAAGAGATGGAGTTCGGTAGATGTTTGGATCACACATTTGGTGGGAACTGCTATTTTCAGAAATTCAAAGGGTTTCTTGAGATTTCTGGAGTCTGATGATATGATGCACTGCAACCTGAGGTCAGGCCTGGGCCTGCTGCTGTAATTAGCCTCACACAACACATCTAATTAACAAGAGACATCTTTAGTTTAGCATCACACTTGTTTACAGAGAGAACATACAAAAAGTTACAATTGGCCTGAGTGAAGATGTTTAGCAAATCTTTTTAACGTTATCGTACAAGTACCTACATGTCACTGCTTGATGCTTATAAAAGCATCTCAACTGTTGTAAACATACACTCTCAACAAGGTCTTCCTTTGGAACTAAGTGTTGTTACTCAGGAAATGATATATTATGCATTTGTTCTTTGGTGTCTTTTCGTTTCACTGGCCTCATTCACTGTCTACTCATCTCATCTTACACTGTTTTTTTTTGTTTGTTTGTTTTTTTCTGGAAACTACTTCTATGGTAAACTCCTGAGCCGCATCAGCGAACTCACTGCATCGGTTTTCTTCCTACTGCACTATCTACATGTCAAGTAGGATCATTTAGAGATAATAATTCGGAGCTGTCCACAGTGTTAACTATTTTGATTGCACAACAGTTGAGTAATAACCACCATGGGGATGGAAACACTGTCAGATACAACAGAAAACTGTTATGCTAGTCTTGGCTGAAATGTGCTCTGCCCTGCGGTACACCTCCCAATACCATGGTGAAGTGGTAATGTGGCTAATGTTGCAACCTGAGCTCCATGGAAGAAGACGTCATAATTGTAGACACTGGCTTAAGGGTGATTCTTTGGAAATGATATATAGAGGGATTGTACACAAATTCCTAGATGCTGGGGAGGATTCATCCTTCTTGCTGAAAAGAAGGCTGACTAAAAGTTTGGGGTAAACAGGGAGGGACTTGATCATTGCCCAATGAGCCATGACAGTTAACCAGAATGCACAAAAGCAGGACTTCCCCGAAGTGGAATGTAGCCATCATTAAAGCCACTTCAGACATGTACTCTTTCTGTTCATGTGATGGCATGTGAACTTCATGTCTGAATGAAAACTCTGCTCACTTTCCTGTACAAGTCACAACAGCAATCTCACGAGGACAGACATAGTAACATTTCTATATCACTTGCAATACAGCACAGGTCTGAACTGCTGTAGTCTCCGAAAGAGACAGACACGTACAAATAATGTACCTCATGTTTTGTGAAATGATTTGAGGACGCTTTTTGTCGCGTTTCTCGCATCTCAAAGGGACATATTACACCTGTGCTTTTCCTTTTCCACTTTCATGTGGTATGATTCTCGTCTACTATCGCTGTGTTACAATAGTAACTCTGGGCAGCAACCTAGAAGCTCAAAATGTTACGTTTTGCTGAAGGCTTGAGTTCTTGTAAAGCAACTGTTTTTGTTATTTGTGTGTGTGTGTGTGTGTGTGTGTGTGTGTGTGTGTGTGTGTGTGTGTGTGTGTGTGTGTGTGTGTGTGTGTGTGTGTGTGTGTGTGTGAATTATCCATTTCAGTGATGCTTCTCTACGTGCAAATGTCCCACCAAAACAATTTCTCCGTCACTATTTTGAGGTAACACCATCACTGCACTCTGTTGCTAGTGCCGTCCAAGACAATTGTAAATGGTTAAAAAAAACAAAAAAACATGACACAGGTTTCTGACCACTTATAGCAGAATGATAATGAGGTGCAACCAGACCATTCTACACAGCACTATGTTAGGGCTAGAAAATAATCTGGCTATCTCGCTATGTCAGACTGGGCATGGCAATACTTTGAGCTATATGCTAATGTCAGCAACAATTATGACAATAACAACACTGGCATGCAAACATTTAGCAAATGCAATTTCTACCATGTTCACCATATAGCACTTAAAAATGCTAGCATTTGCTAATCAATAGTCAAGTCAGAAGAATGTTCAACCTCATACTAAAAAAGTATGATGGAATGGCTCTCAAAATTAGAGTGTGTGTGTGTTTGTTAAAAATGTGTCACTTTCTAATTCCACTTACAATGTGTGATTTAATGCCTATGTGGTGAACCAGTTCTACTAAGATATTAAGGTTTAAGTAGGAGAAGTATCATGTTAAATTTTTAATTTACTTTTAGTTACCTGCGCTGCAGCGCCTTTAAAGCATTGCATGATTGACACAAAATGCACAAAATGTCTATTTCAAGGTATATGGACATTAATATAGGGAGATTAATACTCAGGCATGGGACGCATGTAACTTTTTGCTGACCAACCAGGACAGCACTGAAAATACCATCATCTAAAGGGCCACTGTATATTAATATGACATCTTAAAATAGGAGTGCTCAGTCTCTCTAAGACCTGCTGGTTCTTAAAGTTGCAGTGATGTTGGTCGTATGGAAATGCCATCAAAGACAAGGTAACAAATGTGGCATGCTGATCAGATCAACAAGTAACAATCATGACGGTAAATAACGGTCAATATTAAACTAAAGCTTAAATAATTGTTTATTAGCTGAAGAGTAATCCAAAATCAGGCAAGAATTCACATGGCTTTAGTTTGGGCCTCAAGCTGTTGATGCATGAGTGTAGTCATATATCCACTGGGCCTTTTCACTAAAACATATGACACAAGAGACCAAGTATCTGCTTTATGCTCGCCATGCAGGGAGGGCTGTAAAGGGATAGCACACATCTATACACATCGTCTATAGCAAGAGCCTCAAGTAATGTTCATAGTGGTAAACAACTTAGATCACTGGATTTTTCCAAATCTATTCAGGCCATCTGGGAATTTGAGAGTCTCACTATATTAGCCAGCGCTTCCCTCTGTGGTTATGCACGGCATCCAAACAAACAGTGTGGATTTTATTCCATAACACAGTGACACCCCGACCGCTTGTGTGGAAAGGCTGGCAGAGAGAGAGAGAGATGCTTCTCTCTATATTTTTTCTGCAAAGAAAAATCCTGTTGGAGAACAACATGCCACTTGTGTGAGATGGGTGAGTGGGCTGGAAACAGTGTTGGAGGTCATGCAAAATGTGGAAACAACACAATGTATCTCTGTCCCTTTCTACTGCTTCCCACCACCACAACAGCACTGAACTAAGCCAGTGTTCGAGCCAGTCCTCAATCTTTGTCAAGTTCATGCTATGTTGTAAAAATGTGGACATGCACCCAGAGACAACCTGAATGCAGCATGGCAAAGTCAACAGCCAATGACAGGCAGTGCAGTGGTCGCTTCAGAGATGGATGGAGGTGCTGCCAGGGATTACTATCCTAAAGCGTATGTGAGGTTTGATTTTCACATGTTACACTTAGAATTTTCTATGTAAGATATATTGTTTAATATTGTGTTTTTGTACTGGTTGAAAACATCAAATGCAATGTGTGAATTACTGAAACTGAGAGCAGCTGGTAGGTCTGTTTCTGTACTTTGGACAGAGCCAGCTTTCTTTTCCTAAATCTCTATGATGGTGTCGTGAAAGGAAAATGAGTAAGATCCATACTGTGAAAACACACAATTATGAAAATAAAGGCATTTCAAAACACATTGTTTTTCTTAATAAATATGCTGCGGTCTGGGCTAATAAGCAGATTCTCCCAAACGAAGGTTCCTGGGAAATTAGCTATAACTGCTTATCCAGAAGACTACTATCTGTATTCCTGTGTTATTTTCAGTAATACTTAGAGCTAAACATTTGAGATGATCTATGTAAAACTATAGTAAATATTCATTTAAACGCATCTTGGACATGCAACTTATCTTGTAAACACATTAAAGTGGGCCAACATCCGGAAAGATGCACTGTTGCCATTTCTTCTTCTTAGAGATTGCTACTGTCATTCTGTGTTGTAAGCCATTTGTTTGGTTAACTGTGTGTAAGTTGTTGTCACTTTGTACACTGATAAATCTAATAACTAAGTAGCCTGGTATCCAGTATAGTGTTTTTGATGCTGTCATTCTTGCCAAGGCTGTTAATATCACAGCGCGTGGGTTTAGTTGATGCCGTCAGTTTGAAAGTACATTGTCGTGACAGCTGTTATCTTCATCCACAGATGTTGCAATTTAAGAGGACACAGTTCTCGTGTCTCTTTCTGGGTGTTTTAACTTCACAAACTGAAGTTTTAAAGGGTGGAAATTCAACAAGCATCGGAGCTACGAATGACCACCTGCAGTAAGATCGTACAGAATAAAATCAAAGCCAAAGCAATATGAAGAGCCTGAAATGGAACTGACAGACTTTGGATCCAGGCAGCACAACTAATTATGTGATCATGTCATGTTTAATTTGATCACAAGTTCAACTAAATCTGTGGGGAGAAATGTGATTCTGATCGTGGATCGTGATTCTACCCCAAGAGATTATATGAT
>NW_007577933.1:297296-320573 GCF_000690725.1 Stegastes partitus
AACTGCGCTTTGCATACAGGAAAGCTGATGAGAACTCAACACTTGCAAGCAGGTAGCCAGAATGAATAAAGGTACAACCTGAATCTTATCTTTCTATGAGTGATAGCCACGCAGATTTAAAAAAAGAGCGCACAGGCGGTGCACAGTGAGACATCACAAGACGCTAAGATGTGAAGTTCACAGGCTTCATCTATGTTTCATGGCCAGATTATTCTAAGCATTTACCATCTGCGAGGTGAGGCTTAGTTCTGAACGAGCACGACACTGGTGATGATCAGCATTATCCCCGGTCAGAGGGAATCCCCGTCAAATCCCCGCATCAGCATCGAAGGCAGGAAAAAGAAGTGTGGGGAGGATTTATCAGGATTCCCTCTCTATCCCTCCCTCCATCCATCCACCCACTACACAGACTCCCCCAACAAGTCTGCTCATAAATCCAAATGGCTGTCCTTAGTGATGGCAGACAACACATATGACTCGCAAAGAACTTCTTTCAAAGGCCTGCTGCAACCTACACAACCAGAGCAAACATGAACCTTGTAGCCAAGCAGCCAAGCTTCCCAGGCATGCAGCAGTGTAAGTGTGAAGGTAAATAAAAAGGCAGTAAATCGTGACCTTGAACCAGTGCATCTATTACTATGCAAACAGCCAACAGAGATAAAGCTTTACGAAGGAAAAAAACAAATATAATTTACTCATAACTCCTTTTGACCATTTCACATCTGACAAGCCCGAGGTCATCATAAACACTGAAGATCTGCATTGTTTGTGCGCACAAGCAACACAAATGCATTTTTTTTCCAATTTATTAGATGTATATGTTCTGTGATTCTGTGTATCAAAAACTAAATGGAAACTGGTGTTTGGGATCAGCACAACCTGATTCCTTTTGTACAAGTGTTCTGTCTGTATTTCTAAATCAAACACCAATCAACATGAATCCCTGGAGTTCAGGATCATTGGCTAATGAGGGGGAAAGAACAAACATTTGAGTTTTGTAGTGTTATAAGGCTTCGAAGTATACAGTTATGCCCCAAAATGGAGATGGAACTTTTTGAAGTACCCTTGTTTGTATTAATCTATGGAACTAGAACCAGCCACTAATGTATTAGTTTAATTAGGTTCATATCCGGCAGTCATATAAATAGACTTTATAAAATGCTTCAAAGAAATAAAATCATTTAAGGAGTTATTCATTACAGAATATTAAACCTGTATTCTAAAAGTATAAAAGTTAAATTTTCATCATTTTGATTTATGGCAACCAATGAATTTCATAATTGCATTTATATTTCATGCCATTATGCATTTCATTTCATTACAGTGGTGATGTCACCTCCCTCTCTCTCTTTCCAGCCAATCACATGCCTCCCGCCTCACAAGTAAACAAGCTTAAACTGTTTTCCACTGTTGCCAACTTACTCTGACAATAGATTTAACAACTTTTTATGGTTCTTTGTTGTCGAAGCATTTACAAAGGTTAAGGCTGCCTTAAAACAGCCCACAAGTTCCTGCAGTGGAAAACGGCTGAATGTCACAAACAAGTCACAAAAAACTGACCCGCTAGTTTAGTGGGTTACACAGAGAATTTGAGAAGGGTTGTCAGGCTGAGCCTTAAAATCTAAAGGGGTTTAGTTACTGTCCGTGAGTTGTGTTTATTTCCAGGAGAAGTCTAGATGACTGATCACGAGTTGGTTTGCCACTGCTAACCAGCAGCTAACAGGTTCAATTTAGTACCAGTTGTTCATTGATATAGACATGTAGATGGTCTATAGGAGGTTGTTAGATGTGTCTCTAGAGCTGCTACATTACAGTAGGGTCCTGGAAAGTGGAAATAATCGAACGTTGTCTTAAAATTTACTGCTACAAACATGCTGAATTTGATATATATACATAGATATCTATTTAGATAGCTATATCAGGCAAGCAAAGCTAATTTGGTGCATTTTTATTCAACCAAAAACAGCAAAAACAGTTGTGATTAAACCTTTTACATGCATTAAGCAACATGAAGGCAGAGTTGACGCATCACTGCAATCAACAAGCGCAGTCAGTGATGTATCTACTGTACATGTATTCACTTTATCTTTGGCAGCTGTTCAGCTTAACATAAGAGAGTCAGGGCCATGTGTTTGGATAAAAGGTGAGAGCTGTGACTGTAGACAGCACCACTATCACAGAAAGTCACATTAGGAGATAAAACATGCCACGAAAGACAAGAAACGTCTGGAAAAACACTATTACGAATTAAAAACAGACTTTACAAAAACTGCATATAGAAATTTTAAAAAATCGATAATATATATCAATAAAAGTGATCTCCACATTTTTTTTAAAATTATGACAATATGATTATGTTTCATAAAGTCTTTTTTCAAATTTTCCTAACACATATTTATGTTCTAACTCTACAAGAAGACATTTGTAAGAGGTGAAAAAGAAAGAACACCTCCAGCCTGTAGAGGATGTGTTGAACATGGAGGGCAGGTAACAGGACACTTCTCTGACGCACCACCTTTGGACACGTTTAGACCAGCTGGATGCTGAGCAAAACTCCTTCTATTTCAGAACAATGCCGAGCTAAACACAATTACTATACAGCAGATACACCTGCTTAAAGCGCTAGTTCATCCAACACACAACACATACAGTGACTGCTACAATGGATGTGACATAGTGGCATCAAGCAATGCAGCGCTGCACACACATCACAGCCACAGACAGGCCACACAGCTGGGGGTTCTCACTTCAGTCACACAACTGTGCAGTCGTTGCATTGAGTGTGCATCAAAAATGGCTTGAAAAATGTAAAAGATAACAGCATAAAGAAGCAAAAGTGAAAAGTATTTGAATTTCTCAATACTTACTCCATTGATTTAATAAGCTATTCATATGCATCTTGTGGGTGGTGGAACAAAGCCAGAGGTCTCTGTGCAGAAACTGAGGAGGAACCACATACATGCAACAACAAATGAGCAACGGCACAGACACAGGACTTCCTACAGAAACAACACATGTGGGCTGACAGGCAAGCAACACTGAAAACTAACATGAAGACTGGCAGACGACAGGGTCAGATTTCAGCAGCACATCTCTGGACAAGACATGGGACTCTGACACAGCTGACACTTGATGCATTTATGGCGAGAAAAAAAAAAAACATCTTGCACTTGCAAACAAAACTGGAGCCTTTAAAGAAAGATGCAGCAGAGTTACAAACAGACTTTTTCATTGTTAAATTGCTCAGGGACATACAGTGTGTCTGCTGAATTGTGCTACACAGATCTTTTTTTTGTTTTTTTCCCAGCCCTGTGACAGTGGTCCCCAACCTGTCTGACCTCATCACACTTTATGGCCTTAACATGAGAGGTGAGCAGTGAAACTAAAGAGGCCAGCCGAGCTACAGTTACAAGCATTTTACAAGGACAAATAAATAAGAGAATGTCCTGAAAAAATAAACAGGCTTTGACACTCATTTTGCCATATCAAGAATCTATGTCTATGCCAGAGAGTTTCCCAGCTCCACGTGTGTTGTATTGTTAGTACATTAAACACGTTTTTAAATGCTGCATTATTTGACATGTTTGGTCACTTGAGGGCAGCGACTGAAGCTGGAAACACTGACATAAGATGACGTGAGAAACATGTAAGCAAAGACTTTCCTATTTTTACATTTCCTGATGCTGACAGACCCACGTTCTTTATTCGATCTCCTTTTAGCTGTGGTTTTGTTTCCATCTGCTCCAGGGAGAAAGTGGATTTTTGATTTCTGCCTGCAGGAAACAAGCTTTAGAGAGCAGCAAGCCTCAAGACAGCAAAGAAGCTATAGAGTTTCACAGAACTGGGCCAGAGTTGCATTAGGGGCATGATTCTATGTGGGTTTGCCACCACTAGGAACATATTTTACATCACATCTAATTATTTGTTTCTGATAAAAACAAATGGATTAAAAATATAGCAGTCATCTTAACCTGTAGTTTGCAAAAACGCATAAGCAATGAGACAACCTGATGCCCCTGCGGGTCACTGGTTATGTTCTATCTTTGACCCCCTCCGTCCACTCGAGACCCCTCATATTTATTTTGGGACCACTTTGGGTGTCCCGAACCCTAAGTTGGGAACCGCTGCACAGCACCTCATGAATATTTTTACACTTTGTGCTGCAGGAAGTTTGCACAGACTGTCGTTACTATATCCCAGCATTGTTTCTAAATGTGTTTTATTTAACCCAACAAGCAGCAAACACCTCCACAGTCTACTTACATGGGTTCAGTCAGTGTGCAGGTTCACGCAGAAAGCTCGGCTTCAAACGGTCGCTGAGGTGCTTTGCATCATATATCCGCTGTCGGTGCAGTACGACCACAGTGTTCCTGCCTTGTGTCGCGCAGACATGCAGCTCTCTCCGGTGTGGCTGCTTGAAGCGAGGCTCGCTAATGCAAATGCATGTTTCCTGGGTTGTCTTAGGAACCAGCCTCAGCAGCAGCAGCAGCTCGTTGGTGGATGTAGCTCCACCCACAGAGCAGCAGGGCAGCCTGGAAAAGTCTGAGCTGCTACCAGGAGGACAGAGTGGAGCTGATGCATTTTCACTGTGACTTTTTTCTTTTTCTTTTTTTTTTTTTTTTTGCAGATTAATGCCACTTTATTCACTCAGAGATGCAGCTCTGTGTATATTTGAACCCTTTTAAGGGCCCTTCATGCCCCCAGTCTTTACACTCTTGTCCTCTTGTATACTGCTCTGTGATACTGTATGAAATGGAGTACAGTCCCAGTTGTTTGCGCTGATCAGAAGTATCTAGAAACAGCACAGAGGTGGGAGTGTTTTGAACAATGCTGAGCGCTGGCCCCGAGCATTAACTCCCACTCAGTCAGTGTGGGAAATGAATAGACTGGAACAGACGGCACACAAACACCAGACAAATGGACACTCCGTGGAGAATAGAAGAGAGCTTTAGGTGCTGAAATGGGAAGAGGAACTCAACAGTTTTAGTCCGATTTATTACCAACTACTTTTATGCAGATCATACAAGATCAGCCTATAAGGAGAGCGATGCCACTATCACAGAATGTACATAACTGAAGCTGACACTGCTTTTTTTTTTTACTTTGTCTACAAAGAACGAACCTTAGCCAGGCACCAGCTACAGGGCTGAAGCCAGGCGGTGCCCACAGCCACCACAGGCTGAAGACTGGCCACCAACATAACCAGCAGCCTGGTCTGCTAGAGGGTTAGAACTGGAGCTACATCCACCAACTACTTCTCTGTTTTATGGAACCATTTCTCTGAGCCTGTTTGTCCCATACAGATGCATTTTAACAGCACAGCACCTTTCCACAAAAGTTGAGAGGTCTTGTCAGACTAAGCCTTAAAATCTAAAGATGTTTAGTAAGTGTCCATAAGTTATGTTTATTTCCAGGAGAAGTCTAGATGGCTTATTGTTCATTGAGATAGACATGTAGATGGTCTATAGGAGGTTGTTAGATGTGTCTCGAGAGCTGCTACATTACAGTCGGGTCCTGGAAAGTGGAAATAGTTGAAAGCTGTCTTAAAATTTACTGCGACAAACAATGTGCTGAACATGAAAGGTTCTGTGAAATGCTGAATATTTGCTGTGAAGAGAAGAAGCTCTTTATACCTAGCTCTGGCTCCTTAAAGCTGGCCAAGGAGATAAACTTAGCTAAAGATAATTTGCTCACTTTTTCCTGTTTCTTAGAGATGAAAAATCTATCTGGAATGATTCGACATATATATAGTTTATGTAAACATGTGACATTAAATGAGTAAATTATTTCACTTGCAATGTGATTAAAAACAGTAATGCAGCCTGAGGAAGAATGTATGTAAGCTTTAGACTGAATTTTTTTTCACTATTAAAATGTTTTTTCCCCCCAAAAAACTGTAGAAATGAACACATGTACATAAAGCCTTGTGTTAATATCTAAATGTTTTCTACGTGTTGTGAAATTTCTGTGACTATAATTCAACATAAAAGGCATAAAATTACAGTTTAGACTGTACGTCTATTACTATCGTCACAGTTCTGCTAAGAGCTTCTAATCTTTAAACCCTATTCTCTCTGGTGTTATCAGCAAATACCAGTTGGTAGAGACCAAAACAGGGTTAAAACAGAATTAATAATAAACTTACATTCACAGATTCACAGATACTTGATTCAAACAAAATGCTGATGTTGCTCTGAGTCTGCTGGATGTGTAAATATGCAACTGTTCTGTAACACATCAGCCATAACTACTTCATTAACCCTGAAAAGCCTGAACCATGAAACAATTGCCAGAAAATTCCTTTTTTTTTTTTAAAAAACTCAAGTATTTATTGATACCTTACCTTCTGAAAAATAATAATAATAATAATAATAAATATCAATGTGCATATATGAATTTTAATTTGTATCAGTTTTGCTACGTCCGGCATTTTTGGTGCATGAATTAGGATCTATAGTGGATTATCTGTGCACTGCATGTGTCTGATTTTATACATCAGGTTTTTCATGAAAAAATATATCATACTGATGATGTAGAGGTCTCAAAAACTCATGTATCAAATATTATACAGTTGGCATAACGGGGTTAATATGTCAACACTGTGTTGACAGCTCGTCCTGCTGTTCCTTAGTGGCAAAAATCAGTTAATGCAGCTTTGAGAAAAGAAACCTTAGAAAGCAAACACACACACACACACACACACACACACACACACAATTTTAGATATCAGTGTTGACCATCCGACAGTGTTTAGACAAATTTAAACTGTATTCACATTCATGTTGGAAATTCAGCCTGTTCAGCCACGTTGCTCAAGAGCCAAGGAATATGTGTGACCACATATGGGTGTGTTGTGTTTTTTTAAAGGGTTTGATGAGATTTTTGATAAGAGGCAAAGACTGGCATAGCATACACTATCAGCCCTCTCCTCCCTCAAAGTAAGCCACAGAGATGTGTTTGGTTTGCCGCTCACTCCGAGGCAGAAGGACTCCTACAGACCTCAGCTGGGGTTTCGTTCTGCAGCGTGGAAGCGCTGCAGGTTTGATGTGAGGCTGCCATCTGCCGACGCTGGTGAATCATGAAGCTTCAGTGGTCTGTTTCTAAACCCACTCGCTGATCTGCTGCAGGCCAGGCATTACATAGCATCTAATGCTACAACACTCTCTGGTTCACCATCAGGTAGACTGGTCGCTAGACATGAAACTGGCCTTTTTTTTAATTTAATTTTTTTTTTTAACATCATCAATAAGTGGAGAATATTCTTATATGTAACTCTTCCAGTTAGGCTTGGAGAGACAGACTTTCATTATGGTAGAATGGTGGTACGTACCTAAGTACATTTATTAGAGTGCTATACTTAATTACAACTGTTATACTTCTACCTTAGATATTTTATCTGATGCTACACCCTACTAAATATTTCCATTTAAGATCATGATCTTTGTTTTTTTTTTTCAAAAATTCTATGTTGAAAAAGTCTGTTTTATTTAATAACACTGCCCCGGTGACACCCTTTATTCCCACTTCCTGGGTGTCTTCTCAGGTCTATGCGATGACCTGTGATGTGGTCACAACAGGTGATGAGAGTGGGGTTGTGAGAAAATGCTTTCCATCTAAGTCAGGACTTTTCTTCTAAATCATTTTATTTTGATTAAATTCTAATGTGACATGAACACTACTTTGCAAAACAAAACAAACAAAAAAAAACATGTAGAATAGTACAATAATAACAATTTATCACAGTGGTCAGAGTCCTAACCCTCTGAGCCCAAAAAAGGCCTGTTATCTCATTATCTCACCAAAAATACACCACTTATCGAAGCCAGAAACTGTGGGGAGAAAAAAGCAAACAAAAAAAACTATGTTTGATAGAATACTTCTGAATGCATCTATTTGCAATATTGTATTAATACTACCTTACTTTCATTAGTACACAACACATCCCATGTTCTATTTTGCATTACACTTTTATTTTGCATAATCCCACCAATGCAGTATATACACTTGGTTTTTTTAAGTCCTTTTTTCTTTTTTTCTTTTTTACCCAATTGGCGGCATTTTAATGACTTGCACTTTGTTCTGTGGACTGTGTGTGACTGTATGCAACAAATCCATCTTTAAATCTTGACTCATCAAGTGAGAAAGAAAAGCACGTGTTCAACATTTTTCCAAGACTTTTATTGAGTCTGAAAACAGCATTTTTTCTGGCATAAAACTCTCTAATGAAACCAAGGGAGTAACCAGCAATAGGAAGATTTTCCTGCTTCAGGAAAGAAAAGCTTATGAATAGACAAACCCAGCATTTTTATCAAGGTATAAATCTATGAGGCATTTTGGTGCACAAGACACAGTAAAAGTTATTTCCTTAATAAATATCACAGTTCAAATGTATGGTCTATCAGCGTCTGACAGAGAACCAGCAGCGGCAGATGCAGCAGCACACCTCCATACTGCCACCAGCTGGCTGTCAGCTATAACTACAGCACAGACAGAACCAGGCACAAGGCACAGATTCATTCTATCTGTCAGCAGGCACAGTAACCGCACGCATGATCTGCAGGTTATTGCATAAATGCTAGATTATATTGCAAAGCAGCAGTGCAATGAAGCAAGTCAAGATTTTAAATCTTTTAACATACTGGGCCTCATGCAAGAACCACCCATACCAACAAGTATGTAGTTCAGTGCAGCACACAAGTGGACTGACAGGAATCAGTGGCCTTCTTTGAGCTGTCTCTACAGACCTTTTTCGAAAGAGTCATGAACAGATTTGCATATGATGCCAACATGAAACATACAACTAGTCATAGGCCAGTCTGCTTCCTAAAGATGTTTTAGAGTCTGTTACAGTTTCTGCTCCTTCACCTGCTGCATTTGCTGTGTTGATTTTCTTTGATTTCCAAAACATGACCACTGGAACAGGAAGTTCAGGTTTGTCAATGATTCTAATAATGACATCTCACAAATGCACAACTCCTCATGAACAGATGAGGAGTGTAAAAAGATCAGGCCCAAACAAGCAACGTACAACAAAGTCCAGTTGAGACCTGGAGCGCTTCGATAATCTCAGAGAAAAAAGGCAGAGAGGTTCAGGATAAGGATACAAACATGGTCTTGCATAGGGCCCAGTGTTTTGCTGGGTAAAGGGATCCATACATATACGGATCTTAGTCCATCAGGCACTAACTGAAGAATACTCTTCAAAGAGTCTTTGGTGTAAAATATGAACTGGCAGGTCAGACTGACAGCAGTAAGAAGCTGAAGCACCTTGACTTCTCAGAAAATAAAGCGTCTCTTAAGACTTAAAGGACTGTTGCTTCCTCACTAAATGGGCTGAAACTGACTTAGTGCAACTAGCCCATAAAAGAAACTAATGTACAATCTATGTTATTGTCACTGTTGATTACTAATCAGTGATTAGTTAGTGACAGACAGCTAACCAGTTATTGGTTTGAATGAATGGTGTGAGGCTTGTCAAGGAAGAGGATTTTTTTTGTTCTATGTAAGCAAACTGGTATTCTGCAGCACTCTACAAAACCAGAATTACAAGGTGCTTAACAGGTGAATACAAAGAGATTTTTGAGGCACTGTAAAACATAGAGAAACAAAGCAAACACATATAGAGACTAATCTTTGGCATATACAGCAATTTGTGAACACAGGCAGGGTGCAACTAGCAATTCTTTTCTTAATTAACAGTTCAGTCTAGACAGTGAAAAAACTTCATAACTGCCGACAACTCTTGATGATGTCACTAACAGCTTGTCTTGTCTCACATACAGTCAAAACCACAAACTATTTGATATACCTTAATATAAGATAAAGAAAAGCAGCAAATTCTGCGATCTGGACATGAAACTACACATTTTGTCAATTTTTGTTTTCTTGAACACTGACGAATTGTTGCAGCTCTAAACAAGATTGAACTTGTCTGGCGTCCTGACTGATGCTTCGCTGTCAGCGGTCACTGGTCAGCAGTGTCTCATCTGATCAGGTTGTTGGAGGTCCTCTGCTCTCTAATCTTACTGACTGAGTGGAGTACGCTTGGGGATTTTAGCCACACAAAAACAGTTGAAGCTGTTACCTTGAACTCTGGCAAACTGATCAATTGGCCAGTTTTAACCCTTATTTATTTTTGGGATTTGTCATTTTTTATTCATTGTTCAGTCTACTTAAAGTGTATTATTTTGGACAGAGGAATTTATCATAAATCATCCACTTCTCATTTCTGAACAGGTTTTCTGTATGTTTTGTACACAACTTAAATAAATCATCAGTTAGAAAGTTTAGGGTTTCACCTTTCAATTATTTTAATTATAAATCAATCTGCACATTATGTTTTCAATGAAATTATTCTTTGACTACAAAATAGCAGTAAAGAGAAGTTTACTGTAGTATTAGTTCCACATCTACAAGTGACATATTCAGACTTTTAGTTTGATCAAAAGACGAAAAATCAAAAAGATTCAGTTTAGTGTCTCACATAACAAAACCATATCAAATTATCACATTTCAGAAAGTGGATCCATCAAATATTTGAGATCTTTGCTTTAAAAATTACTTAATGGTTCACAGGTGGTAATGTCAGAAATGAGTGAAACATGCCCATTTCAAAGTGACAGCTTCAAATGACTTTTTATCTGACCAGCAGTCTGATTAGTGGCTAAAATCTGTCGAACCCCAGTTTCATCAGTAACATAAGACATTAGAAATAAATGTTTTGTTCAAAATCGTGTTTCAGTTCAATTCTCACTGTGTGATAGATTTAAATATAAAGCATTACAGCAGGGCACACAACCAAAAGAGTGACTGCCCCTCATGAGGCACAGGATGAATAGATAAACGTGACTAAATGATTACTGGATTATCAAAACAGTCAGCTGAGATCTTTCTGTTGATCAACTATTTGAGTGACTGACTAATGACTGCACCTCTAAAAATGACCTGATTTCAGTAGATCTGCCCTCTCCAACCATTCAACACTTGTCTTTGGTCCTCACTCTCATGGCTGTGGTTCTAATGGCTTTCTTTCCTTTACAGAAGGCTGCTGTTTTCGTCAGATCTGCATGTGGAGCACCTGTATACAGCAGTCAGCAGCTGCCGTGGCCTTTGGAGAAGTCGTGCCAAGCCTGCAGCAGCTCTGACGGCTTGAACCCGTTGATGATGACCAGCCTGCTGAAGATGCACCTGTCGTACTGCAGGCTGCGGATCTCGAACAGGTTCCTGAAGGAGGGCAGGCTGTAGGAGTAGACCGGCCGGACCCCCAGCACCCGCAGACACAAGCCCACATACACGTCCTCCAGCGGGATGAGCCGGACGAACCTGGAGGCCCAGGAGATCCTCGCTGCCATGTCAGCGGAGAACACATAGCCGGCCCCGGACACGTACGGAGGGAAGCTGTCCTCGGGGTACAGTTCCTCTGACAGATACCACTTGCTGCTGGGGTCCCTCCTCGGCCTGCCGTCTCGGATGACCGAGCCGGTGATGAAGCCCTGCCGGGGGGAGCCCCTCAGCCGGCCCAGCAGCTGGAACACGTTGACAAAGATGTCTGCGTCCACCTTCATGGCGTAGGAGGCGTGGGGGCAGTGGGTGGCCAGCCACTTCATCATCAGCACGGTCTTGATGGTCAGGTTGTGGTAACTATCCACGAAGTTGATCTGGATGATGTCCGCATGCTGCCTGCTCTCCTCCTCCAGCTCCTTCTGGGCCGCTGCCCCCCGGCCCCCCTCTGGGAGCCCCGTGAAGAACAGAGTGAGGCTCCCCGGACCGGAGCCGCCCCATGTCCCCCTGACGGCCTCCCGCGCTGCAGCCTCCTGAGGGCCGACCGGGACCAGGAACACCAGGAAGGGGCTTCTGTCCTGGCACACAGCGGGCTGGTTGAGCAGGTAGTGGTACGTGTCCGGGGAAATGAGCCGATACTCCCCGGCTGAGAGCGTGGGCGGTAACTCCGTGTGTTTGCTGACCGAGCTGAGCAGGAGGTGAGCGGACAGGACGAGCACAGCTGAAGCGACGAGGAACTTCACTAACCTCCAACAAAAAGTTCTCCGCATCGCCTCAGCTGTCGGGCTCCGCTAGTCCTCCACCATGGCTAGTCCTGTGCAACACGGAACGGGACAAATATATCCCGTCGGCCACTCCCAGCAGGGGAACCAGGAAACACATATCTGCCCAAGAGGGCGAGCAGCGGGACCCGAGTGGACCCGAGCGGCCGAGGATCACCGAGAGACAGAGATGCTTCTGATTGGTGGATGTCAGACAGGTTTGTGACAGGAGGCGGGGCTTCAGAACCCTCAGCAGCAGAACTACAGTTATCAGTACAGCCACCTGGAGTTATCCATACCTGATGACTTATCAATAGTAAATTGATAATAAGTAATATAATAACTAAAAATAATATAAATATGACAATGATTTTATAATTTTTGTGTATTTGACTAAGGTTCCTTGTCATACAATAAATCAGGTAACATGATGCATTATAACGTGCAAAGGAAACTCTACTGCATATCCACCAAGGAAGACCATGAGATGTGGCTGGAAGCTGTAGAACATCTAGAAAGTGGAACTTGAGCGAAGAAACAACTCGTGAAAATCATACTTTTAAACAAACTGTTTTATTGTAATACAGTTTACAGAGAAACACCTGTTTTTCACCCAGTTATAAACAAACAAAACAATAAAAACAAACTTAATTTACACAGGCATTCTTTAGAAGGTCAGTGGTTTAGTATCCTGCTGTAGCAGAAGGGGGAGGGAGGGTACGGGGCTTGTGGGTCTTGGGGAGGGGGAGGGGAGGGGAAGGTAGAAACAGTAACTAGTTCTCTAGTTTTGGCCTGTCCAAACACTATTTTCATCAACATAAGCATAGAGACCTTACTATGACAACTGGAATTCAATTGGAGTTGGCCTTTTTTCAATGTTTCGAGCATCACATAACATTCTCTTGTTGCACATATATGTACTGTATTCACATTTTTCAAAAAGTAAGAACAAAAAATGTAATCACCGCATGTCATTATACACTGAATAATAGGTCCTGCCTCGGATTCATGTGAGAAACAAAACAAAATTTCTTTTCTCTGTTCTTTAGCTTTTTCAAACACAATACTGTGGCTGCAGCATGACGCCTTCAAGGGCTCACGTCATAAATGGAAACATCGCCAATGGACATGGGATGTGGAGGGTAAAATACTTTTTCATAGATTTTTTATTTTTCTCTTTTCATTTCCATCTCTATCATTTCAGATGTTGGCTCATGTGTAGGGGTGGGAGGGGGTTTGAAATAAAGTGACACTGAGACAAGTTAAGTCGCACAAAGACAGACAAATGGCAAGTTAGACGGAGATATCTGACATCTGAGCAGTGCCATCTGAGGAGTATCTCTTTTCAAATGTTTCAATCAGATGAGTGCTTGTACAGTGTTGTACAACCAATAGAATTTCTCTGAGAACCCAGCTGAAATATCGCTTTTAGCAAAGAGGCCCTGATCCTAAACAAGACCACATTGTACCATAAACAGCCTGTCTTTTCTGTAAAACCCCAAACATAGTGTAAATGTGAAATAGGGAACTGTACTAATGACTGTACACAACATAATGCCTGAGCTGCACTCACGCCTCCCCACAAATGCTGCAACACAAGAGACGGGATCAGAATCAAGTGAGATGGAGTTGCTCTCTTTGGTGCGTGAGCAGAATCTGTGTGGGCTTTGATTTAAGTCCAGTTTTTAGCATGCACATCGATTTCCGCACTGGCAGCATTTGCACAACCGTATCACAGGGGAAGCAAGGGGTAGGGGAGAGGTTCATGGAGTCGAGGCTGATCTTTGAGCAAATTGGATGAGGGGAGGCGCGCTGATTTTGCGTGGAGGCAGCAGGGCTCTTGGCAGTGGCTTTGGTCGCTGCAAGGTGGGTGGGTGTGGGAGTTGAGGTGGTTTATGGGGAGTCCAGACAGAATAGTAGCAGTAATGTTGTTGTTGTTGTTGTTTCTGATGGTGGCGGAACTTTCCATATCATTTATGATCGTTTCCTCCTTCCCTCCAGGTTTCTGAAGTTGGATGGCCGGATCTTCATCTCAGCGAACTCAATCGAGTGCTCGTGGCCCTTCCAGTGGAACCAGTTCACGCCCTGCAGAGGTGGACGAGGACAAGAGTTGGAAGTCAGAATAGAGTGTGAAGGAGAAATCCACAGCCATGTTCTTGTCACAGATTCATCTTACATCAACAAGAGACAACAAGAGTTATTATTAAAACCCCACATTATTTGACTTATAACAGTCTCTACACATGGCAACTACATTATAGTTAAAGTTGAGGAAAATCCTCCAGTTATAGCAAATAAATTATGTTTTAGGTGGTTGCGATGTACTCCCAGCCAGTAGAGGTGGTAGGCATCAGAAACTCAGGAAAAACACATGAGGAATCTCTGCAGCCCTGACATGTAGTTTTATTTTTTTAAATCCAAACAACAGCTATGACATATATGGCAATCCCTTACCAATCCCTTAATGCACATACACAGTCCAGCTTTAGAGTCAAGCAAATATAAGAATTTGGTTATAAAAAGGCTAAGTGCACCTCTGTGAATGTCAATGTCCTGCATGAAATCAGGACGCTACGGTTCTTTCTTCACTCTCAACCACTGCACCATTTACATTCCACCTCACTGCAAAGGCCACATAGCTTCCTGCTTTTGCCCTGAGTGATGTATTTTGCCCCAAGGACCCTTAATGGAATTAGTTTTTATTGGTAGTTTTGATTTTGTTTTGAATGCTTCAGGAATCCTGGAGTACCCTCGTCCCACACACTGATGTAACTCCATCAAGGAGTGACCCTAAAGCCTTTCATTTGTCTGTCATAGTTGACTGTACTGTGAGTTGTGGTGGACTGAACAATACTATACCTTGCTGTGACTGTTATCTCCATATCGTCCCATCAGGTTGACCCGGTGGCAGTTTTTATACCAGAAGGCTCCCTTATAGGACAGAGCACAGTTGGTGACGGCGATGTCGTTGTCATGGTCATAAGTGGAGAATGGACGACCATGGTGGTAGGTCATAGAGTCACCTGCAAAGACACAGTAGAGACAGAGTGGACAATTTCACAACTGATGGAGACCAAAATTACAGCATAAGATATACAGTTTTCTGTTGTTGTACGTTTATACAGATTCTGATTCAGACTATATTTGTTTTCAGTTTATTTTTATTGTGTGGTGAAAAATGTGTTGGTCTTCTCCCATAGTTTCATAAAATCTAAATAGGATGATTATATTTCCAACTAAATTTGATACAACTAACCTTAACCCTAACTAAAAAATAGAGCTACGACAGTGCAATAATATTAAAACAGCTTAGTAACTGCAAATACTGAGCAGTGTGGCCTCAGTTAACTAATCTACTTTCTTATGCTGAGGCAATAGGACAAGCACACAGTGCACCATGAGCATGAATCCAGTCTGAATCCCTTGAAGCAAAATGCATATCAAGAGTCTAAGTTCCTTCTCACCAGACAAAGCTACAACAGTGATGTTATGGCTATATCCTGAGAGATTGTGACACGATTCTGGCAAAGTGTCAGCACCCAGTCTCGGGCCAATATTGGTTAGGTCTACCATTTTGGTCGGGGTGATTGCAGCTCAGTATTGGTAGCCAGACTCGGGCCAGTGTACTCAGGCTGATTCTGGGGAGTCATTCACACTTGTTTCACAAGAGTCTGGCAGCCATACTCATTCTGAGTTAAATCTTCTGGCTTGTCAAATTCTGGCCAGTATTAGGCCAAACCATTGTGGCTGGCTGGGTATACTGTATGTCTGTCCAACAATAACCTTTTGTGTATAGATTTTGTTCTACAAAATGGTTATGTGTAGTTTTAGAGGGTGGGGTCTAATGTCATTGTGCGATATATGTTGGCAACCTTTTCATTAATATTGTTTAGCTTAATGCAGCAATGAAAGCGAAGACCTCTACACATTTGGAAAAGGATATCTGGTGAATGAGACAGATTTTTTCATGTATATGTAGAACTGCTTTCTTAGGTCTAAAGTGACTTTTTTAGTCATTTTAGCAGTGCATCAGTCCACTCAGATGAAGTGTTCCTGTCTTGTAGTCAATACTGAAAAGAACTAACCCTGAAAAGTCAAATAAAGCACCTACTCACTGCTTGTTCATTCCCCCATTCGTTTAAGTAGTATTGATCTGACTGATGATGTTTGTTTTCTTGAGGAACGAGAACTGGGAACTAACAAGTAGTAATATTTGTTTGTGTTTATGTGCAAATAATAACTGAAAATAAACTGCAAACAATGTATGAGTTGTGTGTGTGAATCATGGAGATTGTCTTAAAGTACCAATAATGCATCACTAAAAGCACAAATCCATTTTTGTCCAAAAACAATGAAAACCAACACAGCACTTTATTTTGATGTGTCAAAATAACATCCTGCTGCCACAAATAACAACTGGAGCAGCAAATGTGGATTAAGTTACTGCTAAAAAAAAGTCCCCATCAAATGCACTTGTATGAGTAAACTATATATGGAACTATACTCCTGAACTGATTTCTAAATATTTAGATGCTGTGTTTTCAGAGGGAACTAGCGAGCTTGTAGCTGAGTTAAGTCAAACAGTATTAAAAGATATTTTTAAAGTAATGTACATGCTGTAGGCTACAGACATCAGTCAGATCTACCTGCTGTGCCGCTGTATCCTCCTACATGGACTTTGTAGCGGGTCCGAGGTTCAGAGACGGAGAACTTGTCGTACTGAGCGTAGGCAGTCTCTCCCTTATCTCTGAGGTCGACTCGCAGCTCGTACTGACCTCCGGCTGTGATCTTATGCAGGTTGGACAGACCTGAGTGAAAGGGGAGATATCTTAGCTGGACAAACAGCACTGATAACGACTCTGATGATTGTGGTTTTCAGAAGATGGTATACACATAGAATTCCTTATTTTACACTTTTATAACAAAAACATTTAGGAATAAAAAGACTAAAAAAGCTTCAGTTTTATCCTGTTACTCAGTAGGTTTAATGGTTCATGCCATGCTTCATGTCTGCCACAAAATACTTTAAAATCACCTCTGAAACGGAATTAATTAAACCATTACAGAAAAATGTGGAATCAGTTCAAAAAATTAAGTTCAATCAGCAGAGCTTTGTGGACACATTTTGCAATGAATTTGTAATCATAAAATACATAACACCAATGAATGACACAAAAATGCTGAATGCTATTCATTTTGCATAAAGAACCCTAACTACGAGCTGAACATAGTGATATATGACCAAGTCCTTGTGTGTTGTAGAATATTGGGGTCTGTTAGAATTTACCGAGCCAGAATTCATCATTCATGTCACCAAAGCCGGCTGTGTAATTCTTCCAGTTGCGGAAAAATTCCAGTCTGCCACTCTGACGTCGGAGGAAAACCTGCAGAGAAAAAACAAAAGAACAATAGATAAATAGTTTTTCATAATAAGCTTCATATGAGTTTCCAAAACAAAATGAGAAGCCAAAATCAAAACTAAATTGGTATGGAGAGGCACAGAAGAAAAAGAACTGACTCTTAATGTCCATATTCTCTGTAACTTCTCTATGAACTCATTCTCTACTTGTTTCTTTCTAACTCACATCACGTCCATTTGTTGTCTGTGTTCATGTGGCTACAACAGAACAAGCTACAAACTTAACAGTGACAGTAATTTTTAAGATGTTATGGTGTTGTGTATAAGCACAACCAGACAGCAGACACAGAGCAATATTTAATTTCTAGACATGGTGCTTCCGGCCATCCAGATACCTGTCACTTTTGCAGCCACATGCTGTATCATGTTTACTTCCTTCGAAAAGTCAGCCAAGCTTTGTCTGACTGTAGTTGAGGCTGGTCAGGTGGTAGGAACAGTGCTTTTTTATTCTTTTCTGAAAACTGCTGATTGCTGTGAATGTAAGTGAGATTCACAGGAGTTGTGAAACTTAATCCAAACAGTAAAACTTGGGGCTCTTAAACCAAAACATCTGAGTTGAACAAAGCAAAAATAGCTTTCTATTGAGGCTATCTCTGTGCTTTGGTCCATTCAGTTTTCCCTCAACTCTGATCAGTGTCTCTGTTCCTGCTACTTAAAAACGTCGGCACAGCATGATGCTGCCACCACCATGCCACTGGACTAATACACTGGGTAGGTGATGAGTGGTGCATCCAGATAAAATACTTTGTGGCCAAATAGTTCATTTTTGGCATCATCAGACCAGAGAATCTTGTTTCTCACAGTGTTTTAGGTGCTTTTTTTGCCAACTCCAAGCAGACTGCTCTGTCTTTAACTGAGAAGAGACTTCTGTCCAGCCACTGTGTCACAAAGCCAAGATCAGTGGAGTGCTGCAGACATGGACGTCCCTCTGGAAGTCACATCTCCACACAGGATCTTTGGAGACTGAGTGGCCATCAGGTTCTTGCTTCCCCGTTTTACCAAAACCTTCCTCAACGATTGTTGAGTTTGTCTGGCTGGCAACTTTAGAATGGGTCCTGATATACACAGGACTGTGGCTTTCCATATCATATACAATCAACTGATTAACTCTATCCGGACTCCAATTAAGGTTGTTAAATATCTCACACATGACCGAGTGAAATCTGACGCACCTCAGCTAAAGTTTAAGTGTCATGACTAAGGGGCTGAATAGTTATTTCAATGTGATATTTCAGTTTTTCTACCTGAGCACCTTTACATCATTTCTAAAATTCTGTTTTCACTTTGTCATTATGGGGTATTGAGTGAAGACTGATGAGGGATAATTAGTTTAAATGATTTTGTTTTAGGCTGGAGCATAACAAAATGTAAAAAAGTGAGTACTTTCTGAATGCACTGTACGCTGTATGGGTCTACGGGAACCAGTAACTTACAATCCATCCGCCTCCATCAGTGCTCATGTCGCAGTAGACCTGCAGTGGCTGGCTCTCATCTCCACCCAGGTAGACGGTGTACAGGCCTGATGAGGTGTCGCCATTCAGCAGAGCCTGGGAGCAGTCCCTGGGGTGTCTGTACAGCACGCCGGCTACACACACACACACACACACACACACAAATTGATGATAAAGCAAACCAGACACAGTGACTGGTCTTGTTTGTCATACTGAGATATCTGTCCATTTTTTTTAGCTTGAACTGACAAGACTTACTAGAGGATTTCACTACAGATCAGTTACCTTGAAATAAACCTAAGAACAGAGTGCTTCTGGTACTTCATGAGAATATTTATGTTTTATGGAAAAATAAAGATGAGCAGGAAAAATAATTTTTAACAGAAAGAAGCTTGTATAATGTATTAAGTATTCATGTCTTGTTTTGAGATATTCAGGTCTTAATTTGAAGAAGAATCCCTAAACTGGGCTGAATTAGAAGACAAATATTATACCTTTAGCCTTTTAATTATGAAACAGCATGCCAATAATGTCATGTTTTAAGAAAAAATCTTATTTCAGTAACTGAAGAATGTTATTTATGGTCACAGTTTAGAATTTAATAAAGTAAAAATTATAAATAATTGAGTTTCAAGAACCTTTAATGTAAAGTGCTGAAAATCCCTTGTGCTGCTTTACTGACTAAAAACTGAGGGTATGTTGTTAAAATAATTTTTGTTGTTGTGACTACATTTTTTTTATGTCAGTTTCAAGGAAACTAGTTTTGTTTGGCTTGAATTTGGCAAAATTCACAAGGACAAGGGATAGTGGACTGGGTACAAAACCTGTACACTACAAAACATTTCTTTATATCTTTGGCTAAGCTAGAACTCTGTTTCCAAACTGAGGGACATTAATGCTGCCATAGCCATCCGTTAGTCAGAAATCAGCACAATGCTTTGATACTACTGACACACAGAACAGCAGAGGTGAAATCTCTCCTTGTGTGTATGAATGCACTCACTGGTGGTGAAGACAGTGGTGATGACTCTGCTTCTCTTAGGACCAGCGAGGGCCTGCAGCTTGATCGAATACTCTGTGGAGGCTCTGAGCTGAGCCATGTTGTACGACACTGCAGTGGGACTCAGGATCACCTCCTGAGGGGAGAAACACATTCGCACATTTTATTCACAAACAAATTCTACAGATCAGTCATTACGTCAGCATTGGCCTTCAGAAAGCGGCATCAGTGGAGTCGTGGTATCTACTGACCCGTGGGGTGCCTTTTACAGGCTCAAAGCTGAGGATGTAGCCGGTGATGTCAGCGCGAGGAGGCTTCCAGGTCAGCATGGCGTTCTCTGTCTGGATGTTACTGGCTGCCAGGTCCTGAGGAGCATCCACATCTGAAAACACAGCAGCGGATTAAAGACAGTCATTGTCTATTATACCACTGTAACTTTGCTGTTGGCTGCTCCTTGTCTCAGCTGTTTCAGCTTCTTTTTCTGATGTCATTTATGTTTTATTATTTCTATATGACTTTACTGCAGCCTCTCTGCAGCTGTGGAGATTCTGGCATGTGCAGCTGACATGTGAATCAAGTTGCTCTTTAACCACAACTAGTACATTCTGTCTCTGTATATCCTTTAAATGCAGCTCTAAAATCATTTGAGCAACTTAAAAGCTTCAAACATATGGAATTAAAAGTTTATAGGTGTTGCTGTCGTTTCGTAATTTCTAAAAGCATCTTTCAACTCACGTTTTAGTTACTGAAACCAATATGAACCTCAAATCTGGTACACTGATTAATGGTGCATTTAACATTTTAAATCAATTTAAGGGATTAATCATGGTTCAGAGATTTACAGGAGATGTTACCAAGCACTAAAATTAGGTTTGTAAAACCATATGGGGATTTTTAACAAGGATTTTTAGTTTAGTTTGACCCAGTCAAGCTAACAATTCAGATCTCAGAAAGGAAACAGACCGGTGGTAAACTCAGTTGTAGTGGCTGCGCTTTTGGCCAAATCCCTCACAGCATAGACCTTCACAGTGTAGTGTGTCGCTGGTGTCAAAGAGCTCATCTCAAACTCCACCACGTTTCCTGACACTCGCTCCATCACTGGAGCCACTGGGAGACACAGACAGACATAAGTTAGCAAAGCAAGAACAAACATGCACAATAAATACGGGTGGAGGAAGCCTTTACTTAGGTTTAAGCATCACAATGCAGAGATTCTCCATTACAAGCAAAAGTAAAGAAAAATTCAACTTAAATACAAAAGTAGTATCAGCTAAATGGACTTTGCATAAAAGCAATTCCTGTAGCACATATATTATTATAATAATCTCAAAAGCAGCTACAGTTGTCAGGTAAATGTATTAAAGTGGAAAAATACAATACTTTGTTATACAATGCTGTGATTCAGTTTAGTAGAGATAGAAAAGCAAAGAAGAAAATAGAAATAGGTACAGTCCTTGAGTAAATGTACTTAGTTATATTCCACTACTGAGGGACAGAGGTTGTATGAGAGAGACATATATAAGCTTTTTTTAAAAACTGAACATTTGAATATCTGTTATATTTTCTCACAGTGATATGAGGGTCCTTTATTTGGCAGTTTTGTTTTATAGAAAGCAATTCACATTCAACTAAACCATTATTTGCCAGGGTTTGGATCATGATGTAACAGTGTACAACTGTGCAATAACAAGGGACCAGTAAAAACTTGGAACCAACCGTTGTTAGTAAAACAACATTCCCTTGGGGAATGATGTACAGTACATGTGTTTAACCATAAAACCATATACTGTGTGTGCGTTACTGTGTGCATGCATGTGTACATACCTGAATCTGCAGTGTAGGTGATGACGTAGCCGTCTACAGTAGCAATAGCAGGCTGCCAGAGCAGCAAAGCTTCAGTGTCTGTGATGTTGACTGCAGTAAGACCACGAGGCTTGTCCAGAGCTATAACACACACAGACACTCAGTCAGCCTGATTAACATGAACTCAGGTCTGACCACACGTGTAGTTACTGTGTTTGGATTTGTAGGGCAGCATACTAATATAGATCCCTGTTGATATGTTTTAATAGAGAAAAAAAGATTTCTTTTAAAAGTCACAAGACGTCTCTACCTTTCAGCACACGCTGCCACTTGAGCACATTTGAACCTTTTTCATTGATTTACATTAGTTAATGAGCTGTGTTTGCACATTTAGGAGCTTTTTTTTTTCATTTGCTATGATGCAGATAACACAGTCAGTGTATTATCTGCACGGTATCTAAACACTGCTGGGACTGTAAACAGCAGCTGTATTAGCAATCCTCACAGTACAACAAAAACTGACAAATCCAGTAAAAAAAAAAATAAAAAAACACATTCTGATAGCGGGCTTTAACATAATGAATGTGTGTGCTACAGTCAGCAGCAGAGGCAGGTTTATAGAAGTAGCCAGGCTGAGACCATTACTCACACTGGGGTGGCACAATGTCTCATTATTTTTAAAAAATAATAACAAAAAAGTGTTAAAGAAATGGCTCCACTGAAAGTTCTGCCAACCCCCTCCAAAAAAAAAAAAAAAAATAAAATAAAAATAAAATGCAGTTACTGGATGTAACTCCAGTTCTATGTGTGAGTAACTGTAATGGGCTTCATGGCTGGTTGTGTGATTTGAGCAGTGGGTCAGCCCATCCCCTTGGCTCCATTAAAGTGCAGGTTACCTGTGGTGACGCTGTCAGATCCAGGTTCGCTCTCTCTCTGGCCCTTAACAGCGACAACAGTGACCTCATAAGTGACTCCGGGCGTCAGGTTGGGCAGCACAGTCTGAGACTCAGAGCCGTCCACTGTTAGTGTCTTAGCATTACCTGTGAGTTGAAACAGCCCAAATCATTTGGGTGAATGAAGTTAAGGGGTTAAATCTAATTCAGTACATGTTATACATGTCCATTACAGTTGACTAAGAGAGTACCAATATTTTAAATCTAATAATGAATCTTCCCACTGATGTTTATTTAAATCATTTCTGTGTGTCACCTGCACATGATTGCAGTGTGTTTATTAAATCTAGTCATTCAGTCATCACAGACATCATGGAAGTTCTGTCTCTGTGTTTGTATTTTATTTTACAGATATTTCAAGGCCAATCAGGGTTCTGACAGTCTCTAAGCAGAGTTTCATGAAACCCACAGAGCAGACATGTTGGTCGCCATCAGAACAAACGTCTCAGCTGACACATAGCACTCAATAGAGGTTGAATAGAACACAATGGGGATGCATCTAACATTTAGAATACATATGGATTCAACACCTGACTGCCTCTTTTGTGTCGTTCTTCTCTTTTTAAAATTATTATCCTTTGTGAGTTTTGCCCCACCTAGGCTTCTTTCT
>NW_007577933.1:320917-349240 GCF_000690725.1 Stegastes partitus
GTGCCCTTCTGATAGCATTTCAAAAGAAATTCTTGAGAAATTAGTAATGTATTGATTATTTCAAATGTACATTATTTTTGTGGATGATGAAGAGCCGGTACGGTTAAAACGTTGCTTCTTTTTAGTCAAAAAGATTCTTGAAAGTACTAACTCATTGTACATGTTAAAAAATTAAAATACAATGGAAATAACTGGATATATTAAAAGTGGTCACTTATGTAAAAAACATACAAATATATATGTAACTAAACACTCACTTCAAAAACCATCACATTAATGTTGTTACCCTACCAATGATTTCAGTATGTTCAGAAATAGTTTAGGAAAGTGAAGTCTGAATAGAAATTATAGAACACATTTCTAGTGCATACAACAGATATTATTTACAGTGGATACTGTATGTGAGGGGCTAAACATATTGAAACAAGTCGAGCCAAGTTGTGTTGTTTTTTTTTTTTTAAATTTCCTGATGATTTTTCATTTTTACCTCCATTCAGAAGAAATTCCTACAAGTAGTCAGCAGGGGGCAGCATCAGTCTATCACTGCACAAAAGACCCCTGATGAAGGATTAAACTGATTTAAGGAACAGTAATTACAAAGCAGTGAGTGTCTATCAATGACTTTACTGGCGGTAAAGTCACCGATAAACTGGAATAGAAACCTATGCTGGTTTCAGTTTACGAAATATGTTTATTGGAAGACTTTTAATCTTAAACTCTCTTTTTTAATGCAAGCATCAGTATATTTAAGGGTAAAACTATTAGAACTCTGTTGTTGATGCTTACTTGTTTCTTTACAGTTTAGTTTGACATTAAAGATTTTTGGAACAAAGCGGCACAGCAGCAATGAATGTCTACAGCTTCCCTGTTTCACCAAATTCATAAAGACACTGACCTCCATGGGCAGGCACGTAAGTGACCTGGTAGCTGTCCACTCGAGCTCTTGGAGTGACCCAGTGGACTGTGGCGGACGTATCGGTGACATCAGAGAAACGGATGCCTTTGGGTGAGCCCAGGTCTGGCACAAACAAGACAGAAACAGCAGATGGGGGCAGAAACAGACAAAAAAAAGACAAAGATTTAGTCAATATATGTACTGCCTCTTCAGCTGTGTGAGGACTGTATAAGCAGAACATAAAGAAAGCGGCACTAAATACATGGCATCAGCATGTTCTAGTAAGAATTTCCTGCTACAGAATTAAGTAGCAGACACACACAGATTCTGTTATTGTAGCCAGAGCAGATCCACCAGTGAAAGGCACTTGTTTGAGAACAGAGCGAAAGGAAGAGTGCGAAAGAGAAAGCGAGGTAGACAGACAAAGGAGGCCTGGGGAGGCCCGGGCTCAGAGACCCTTCCCGGTTAACAGTGAGCCACAGTATCTTGCGTGACAGACCTGAGGAGATTAACTTGCCCCCATTTCATGGCAACACAAAAGTGAAACATGCGCCACGCAACCCAAGAGTAAAGCTTTACCCTCGGGGAGGACAGGGGACACAGGCACAGACACCCGTTTTATGTGACACGGACAACCACCCCCTCACCCCCACCACCACCTCCTTTACAAAGACAGACAGTGACACATGGGGCCAGGCAGTCAAACACAACATTTTGGAGGACAACCGGGCGGAGATGACACAACGAAAAGAGTAAAGAGCTGTGTAAATGTCCTGAGTGGAGGTCGACCGATTATCTGAGTTTTTACAGGCCTTTTCTGAGAGGGTGAAGCTACAACAATGATGTTCCTTTTTTGTGCAGATATTCAGTGTATTTAAACAAGACCACTACTTTGCAGGTTGGAAAAGCATTAAGACCATTATGGGATTCTCCTTTAAAACAGTGTAGTTCTATAATGATAGTGCATCATCAGTGTAGCTGCTTCATCCCCATCCTATCAGACTGGCAAATATAATTTCAAGAGCAGGCTGATATCAGTAAGGCCATATATCAGTCTGATTCTGATCCGGCAGCAGTGTTAAGATCAGCAGCGCATAAACTATCATCCGTGTGTCCTGCCTGCTACACTGCTCACTGTGGAACCACTCAGGACCAGCGACACAAAAAACACACCAACACATAGGGCACCTTAGACAAATACGGTGACGATTTGTTACCAAGTTAGTAGACAAAACGATCTGAGATATCGAGGACAAATGTTAGAACACAGCTATTAATGACTGTGTTTTCATGCTGTTACCATCAAAGACAACACTGACAGGATATGACACCATTCCACATTGACTACACTAACAAGACGGTTCCAGAGTTCGAGTTCACAGCTTGAACTTCTTGATTCCATCCTTTCACAGTGTACCTGTTCTCACCCCCTCGATTACAGACTTGGAGCGTCTTCCCAAAATCAGCCCAAAGATCTCAATTTTGTAATCGGTGTCTTCATTGAGATCTGTTATTGCTGCGCTTCTCTCTTCACCACCCAGCACCAGCTCCCTGGGTTGGTCTGGGTTCTCAGTCTGGCTGATCATTATGACAAAGGTGTCAAAGGCGTCCTCTTCAGCCGTCCAGGCCAGCCTACAGCTGTCGGGGGTGACATCGGAGACCAGGAGAGCTTGTACCTCCGGTTCGGTCTCTGAGTGACAGGGGGGGAGAGTCAGTTTTCCTCTTCTGTAGAACTTAAGAGTGTTTTAACATTTGAAGAACATGGCGGCAAAAGAGAGTATCAGTCTGAATTCAGAGCGGAATGAGGAGGTTTAAAACAACATACAACACAGAAGGAGGAAATGAAGTCCAGACAGCAGGGGCTCACTGACTGAGCCACACAAAGGTATCCAGCTGACCTGTTGTAGGCATAGCTGACTGATCTGTTAAGGTTAGCGTTATGGGATTTTTAAAAAATAAATGGTCAAGATTGTGACTGTGACCAGGAATCATTTTTGGCAAGTTTTAATAAAATAATACATTACTTAAGAATGGCACTTTTCATTTGAGGTGTGGTTCTCCTTAGTACTGCAAAATGGAAATAGCAAGTGTTCTGTGCTGAATACAATCTTGATATCAAACTATCTTTTTGAGAATTTTGATTCAACAATGCTGATACTAGATATGAGTAAATAACAGCATAGATTAAGTTATTGAAGACAATTATTAGTTTAAGTAGCACTGACTTAAAGGCTAGTATTGCCAAAACCGGGTGCCAATGATCAGTGGTACACATTTGTGATTAATAGTTCATCAAAGTTGAACTTTATGCTAAGAATTGTCTGTGAATTCACTTTTTCATTGCAAGAATGTCATTTAATCATGTGGATTCTTCAAATCATCTAATTAAACTTGACTTTGTGAGGAATTTCAAAGCAAAGAAGCTGTGTCAAACAACAGCTGCTTCACTCAGAGTGGTGTTCAAATACTCAACAGTACAGTGCAGACATCTAACTATATGCATACAGATGGGATTGTGTGCATGTGCTGCTTTAAAAGCTAGTAGTTAAGCAGTCATTAGCAGCAGCTAATAATGGCAGTGATAGGAAGAGAGGCTGAGAGACAGCAGGAGCCTACAGCTGCTGGAGAAAAAGCTCTGCTTCTCCAGAGGATGAGTCCAGTGCAGCTAATTAGCCAGAGAAACTTCCGGTAGCAGCACAGATGGATACACGGACCGGACAGAGCTTTTAAAGCAGTCTGGATAGAAGCAGATATAAGTGGGCTCAGAAAGGCTCAATAAAGCCCAGTGCCACTGCTCATTAAAACACTACACCAAATGTGAGGGTCTCAGGGGTCCTTAAACTAGCCTGGAACCCTTTTTTTTATTGTGAGGGAAAAAGCGTGAGGCATGTGTTGTGAGAAGAAGCGGTGAAAATGAGAAGCAGAGCAGACAAATCCCAGGGAGCTGTCACTCTTCATTAGCCGCCGGGCGGCTTTAGCTGGTCAGTGGAGGAGAGGGAGGGCCACATCCATCAGCTAATATGTGCTAGCTTGGTACTGATTTCACCCTCCCACCGCCACCACCACCTCTCCTACACTTCCACTCCCCCACCCAGGACCTGAGGGAACACAATCCCAACACAAAAAGGAGCCTGTTACTGGAGGAGGTACGCGCCGGCGCCAGCTAACCTGCTGAAAAGGGGGTCTGCAAGCAGAATCCCAGGCCTGGTTCCAGTCTCGTCTGATAACTTTACGAGAGCAGCTTGTGGTGATACGAATCGCAACTGAGCCGAGCTTGTTCTGGGCGCTGTCCACATCTCTTTGTGGTTCCATCAATCATTTGTTGTATAAAACTCTCTCTCTCTGGTAATCAAAGTTTCCTCACTCCCTTTTCAGCAGAGGACTTTATTTTCCCTTCGAGCAGGAGACCAACGATGACCACCGTGCATAACATAATCAAATTAGTCAGTGCTTGTATTCACAAGTTGGAATGTTTTATGGATTAAGTGATGCTAATGAAAAATGTTAAGATGGTTTCACCAGGCCATTAGCATGCAGACAATGGGCCGTGTTGAGCGCATGCCATATTCTGCGTGGCCCCAGAAGCCCCTGGCACCCCAGCACCAGAGCCCAGGGGCAATGGCAGCATGAGAATGAAGCGCAGTCCAGGCTTGAGGGAACTGGGGATGCATACAGAAGAGAGGCCTCACACAAAGTGACAAAAGCGCCTTAGGGTTTTTTTTTCCTCTGTCAGTCCTCCCATCTTTCTTCCACTTGACTGATCCTCATCAGTGAAATACTGAATGATAATGTTGGAATAGATGCTGACATTAAAAAAAACTCTCAACCAACCCGTAACTGGTTATTTTTGACCTTCTCGCCTGGGCAAAAAGTTTTCAAAAGGTCTCTGTGAGGATGTTTGGTATTATGTTGTCATGATCCTTTTTTTTTTTTTTAAACTGCATAATTGGCAGATTTTGGTTTCACTGTTTACAGCCTTCTTATCAGGGACATACTGTGATTTACAGCATGTTAATCACCGATAATGACTGTGACTGGTGTAGTGGGAGGGGAAACCAGTGCACCTGTTGTTCCCCAGTTAAACAGCACACTGATCTTTTATTTTATGTGTTTCTGCCTGTTCACATAACAGACCAGGTGTTGTTTCAGGCTGGACTCGTACCAACAGGCAGACAGACAGCTTAGAGCTCGATCAAACGTTGATCTGTGGCTGGACTAATATAGATTGAATGGGTTTTGTGCGGGTGTTGCAGCGGAGCATTAGCCAATTTCACAATCCCCCCCCCTCCACATCAAAGGAGGGAGACGTGCATGATAGATGGCTGATGAGGGGGTGTTGTTTGGGGATTTGGACTGTACATGCTATCTGAAAGGCGAGGGGATCTTATTTACCCTGTGAAGTATAACCTCCACCACACTGGCTCATGTGTAGGTTTTTTATATACACCTTTTTGAAATGTTCTTCCAAAGCCAAAGGTAAACAGCTTGTGCTCAGAAAATGAAAACTGAGCTGCTGCCTTAAAAATGTCCCCATGATGAGGATGTACAAAACAAGCTATCTTCATCCTCACAGGAAAAGTTTCAATCTCAAAGATTCGTCAGAAGAAAGTCTGTGTAACCACATACAAAAAGCCAGGCTCAGTTATTGTTCTGCTTCCAATTATTTGCTTCCATTTTCCCAAGAGCATGTTTTGTTTTTAGAATATTCCTAAAATCTATTGAACTTTCTTCCAAACAGCTTATTTTTGAATAAAAGAGTCCGACAGCATAAAAAGGCACAAGACCAAGTGTTTCCATAACACCTATCAGCGTCAATTTAACACATAAAGACAGTGGTGAACAGCCACACAAGAGCTCTATGAATAGACAAACACCATTTGACAACTGCAAGTAAGTGTCATGTAGGACGTCTGCAGGGAGAAGCACTGGTTAATTCACTGTGTGCAGCAGAAGAAGAAGGAAGCAAAGGAGAGAACAAGGCCCCAGTGTTGACGGCGTTGATACCTGTAATGGTGTCTGCAAAGACAGGGTCTAAGAGGACCCCCCTGTACACCCCGTACAAATTGGCTCTGTACCAGGTGGTGGGGGACAGGCCAGTGATGACGAGACTGCGAGCATCGGCGGGCACCGTGTGGTTTTGCCACTCAGCACCCGTCTCTGCATCGGTAACCTCGATCAGAAAGGCCTCGAATGCCCCGTCCTCAGCAGACCAGGACAGGAGGAAGCTGTCCCATGATACATCGCTGACAGTGACGTTGGTCACCACGGGCTTCTCTTCCTCTAGGTGATGACAAACACATCAACAACATACAGAGTGAACACAAACGATTAGACTGGTTCAAGTTTCAAAGCCACTGTTGGACCTTTTGGATTGAAACTTGAGTGACTAGGAATGGACTGCAAGTGTGAACATTTAAAAAAAAGAAATACCCAGACTGGGCTCCATATGTCAGTCAAAAGTTACAACACACTCACTGACACACACACACACATTCAATGATTCTTCAAAAATGGTGCATTGAACCTCTCTGGTTCACAATAATAAACATGTGGAACATATAAAACAAACAAGACAAGAGCTCCTGCTCAACATGGAGGAGTCGTCTGTAGAATAGGATTCAACACAGACAATCTTTTACGTGTATTTCAGTCATTTCCTTTGCTGTCAGGAGAAAAGAGAAAAGACATTCACTTTGTCTGGAGTAGAAATATTCCCGTATTTCCACTACAAAGGGCCAGACAGAACAAACAGCCTCATTATCAATGGCTGCTTATAGCCATCTCCTCTATATTACCATATAAGTGGGAAAGCGTAAAGACAGAAAGCGGCAGGCAGACATGCTGATGCAGCTTGTGCGTATTAATGGCTTTGAATGAGCCATTAACATTTGAGGGTGCAGCGTAGCCCGGCCAGTGCGGCAGAAGTACGCTGTCCACTTCAAACCTATGGGGAGGCCATGCAGAGCAATGTGCAGCAGCCTGTAATTGGAGTCTATTGTGTGTGCAAGCATTCAGACAGCAGATTAGAAAGAAACGGAGATAGATGGCACAGGTAAACATCAAGGCCCCTATTATCCTCTTTTCACTGTATGGCAGAGTGGAGAGTAAATGGAATGTACACAATAGGATTGTGATGTGGGTTGAGGGAGTGAGTGTTTGCTGAAATCAACTGGTCATTGCTTATGAGAGCTCAAATGGACAACGCAAGGTAAAACACATTTAGTGCATGTGTCTGATGAGCTTCTGCCCGTGTAATGTAGGTAGGATCTGAGTCAGTGCTGCAGATGGAAGCAAACTAAAAACAGTAATATGTTGCTTTAATATGCCTTATTTAGCCCTTAAAACCAATATATAATCCCTAAATGGATAGCTTGTCACAAATGTAGTTGTATGAAAACATTATATGACATGGCTAATGCATTTGTTGACATATTGGTATACATTTGTACATATTTGTATTTATCAACTATCGCTCAGTCTAGTTTTACCGGATAATCTGTGACATTACTGATTATTTTATGGGCTTAAAGTAGCAAACTGTATATTTTTGTTAAGTTTGAAGCTACTATTTGGGCACCAATGGGAAATTCTAGCTTCATGTTAAAGAATTTAGCAGAAAGCTAGCTAAAATATCAGTTTAATTAGCTAAACTCTAACTTTTCAGCTAGCTAAAAAAAAATAAGCTAACTAAAAAGCTATAGTTGTAGTATTTTGTAAACCAATTAAAAATGTTTGCCAACTCCAGATAAATACTAAATAGGAAGGCAAAAAAAATGTATTTGGTTCAAGTTCTTTAGAAGGGATTTCTTTCATTATCAAAAAGTTCTAGACTACTCTTTGGGGAAAGTAAAGAGAAACCTAGCTTCTAGGTAGAAAATGAATATATAAGTAAGTAAAATAAAATTATTTAAAAAAAAAAAAGTTAACAAAAAGCTAGCTAAAATGTCATTTTAATTAATATATATAATTTCGGGGTGGCTGTGGCTCAGGTGGTAGAGCGGGTTGTCCTTCAATCACAAGGTTGGCGGTTCGATTGCCAGCCCCTCCACAGTCGAAGTGTCGTTGGGCGAGACACTGAACCCAAAGTTTCTCTCAGTGGCAGGCAGCACTTTGCATGGCAGCTCTGTCACCATTGGTATATGAATGTGTGTGTGAATAGATGAATGAGAAACACATTTTAAAGTGCTTTGGATAAAAGCGCTATATAAGTGCAAACTATTTACCATTTTCTGTTTGTAATTACAGTACAAATGGGAAAAAAAAAAACGTTAATTGGAAAGCTTTTGGCAAGCGTTACAATTGAAGTATGTCTTTGCCACTTGAGAAACTACATTTTTATTCAATACTAAATGACAAAGAACAACAGTTTCATACCTCGCCATGCTGACTAGTTCCAGTTTAATTGAGCCCAGGTTTAACAAAGTCCACTTTTAAGGTTTAAGCTTGTGCTCCACTGAAACTGGAGATGAATGGAATTGAATTTGTGGTGGTTTCTGACCTTTATTTTTATTTATTTTTTTCTAACATGTTACTAATTTGGCTGTTTAATCTGATTTTGAAGTTGAAAATGTGTATAGAGACAGTTAACTTTATGATTTAAACATGTTTTTATTTATCCTGATTTGTTATAGGCTCTTTTTTGTATCATGATCTTTTGGCTTTTACAGTTATAGATCCTCAAGTGGGACGTTTGCCATCTTGCATGGTATTTTTGTGTGTTGTGAATTTAATTTGTGGTTGCTTCTTGCCTTTAAAAAGACATTTAAAAATTCAACATGCTACTAGTTTTCATAGGAATTTCTTCATTTCTTTGTAGAGTGAGAAATATTCCACCCAGTTCATTTGTCTTTTCATGTTGTGGTTTCTCATTTGTTCAGTAGAAAGCACAAAACAAACAAAAACACCCAAACCGCAGCAAGGTCGAAGAGCCAGCAGGAATGCTGTTTCGGAAAAAAAACACAAAAAAAACCAGATGCTGCTAATAAATTGTCCTTCGCCACACCAAAATTGTATTTAGCTCCATTTCAGTGAAATCTCGGAGATGGATCAAAACGTATCTCCAAGGCTAGATGAGCATCACTGTGGGGGTAATGGGAATGTCTTTTTTTAAATGCATTATTTGAGTGACGCTTTAAAACCAGTTCATGCAGTTACAGATGTGTGTCATGACAAAATCAAATGGTCCCCTGAGATATCATGTTCTCATTCTGATATCTTCCATTTGATACACACTCATTCATTCAGGGCGATAGTCTTCTGAGTCGGGTTCAAACCTGCGACCCAGGCAGTGTCTTTATGTTTGCAAACTGCAGCATAGATCATGTCAATGCATGCAGGACAATGATCTTGCTTTGTTCATGCTTTCTGTTCTCTGTTTACCGCGCTCACAGCTCATGCACTATAATAACCTTGAAGTCCGATGAGTCAAGGACCAAACTGATGGCAATCTGTAAACGTATAAACTGCCTGCAGTGTTTTAAGTTGTCATGGCTTTTCAAGATACACTGAGGCTATATGCAATATTTTTGGATAATGTTACATTAAACATTAAAACTCTTAATATTGACAAAGCAAACAAAATATAATGTTGCAATGGATTTAGTTAGTTACCCTGCAGGCTATAATCTAGGACCCAGTTTTTTGGTCTGTATTTGCAAATATATGTAAAAATAAAGTGTGTTTAAGTTTCTTTAAGCAGTTTGTCTTTTGTTTTTACTATAGGAAGTGCTGACAACTGTCCCTGGGTTACTTTCATGCTGACAAAAACCTAGAAACTTGGAAGTTCTTGAGTTTCATGGAGCCTCTCTTTTTGTGATATCTAGGAGTGTCTATGGACATTTATGTGTGATATTCATCAGACATATTGATATCCTGGGGATCTGTATGTTGCACTGAAATTGTATCATGTCTGTGTGTTGAGATTTGATGGTTGACATCTGAGATCTGATCCTGTTTTTGAGAGAAATTGGCAGTTTGTGGAAAATCTCAACATGGCAACGCTGGTTATGTGCTGCTGATCAAACACACAACATACTTTGTACAGCTTTTTTGCATAGCTGATTACAGCATTAGCCTTTGGGTTTGGTTGTTCAATGTTTTCAGTTGTACAAATATGCACTTTGAACGTTGGGACTGCTGTAAGCCTGTTGTCATTGTTCTCTGAGCCTAACTCTTCCAGTAAGCTCATTAGTTTAAATTATGGGCAATCCAATCCTGTATCTGCTGATTTCCCTATTTTAATTACATTGTTTTGTTTCAGCATTATCTTAATTTTTAGAAGCGCATTATGTCTCTCAGCAGGTCACTGCAGCGACTCTTCTCTGAAACACTTGATGTCAAATTCTTGATCTTAATCCTTTTCAGTGATTGTCAGGTACAAGCAGAAGCCCCGGTCTTCCCACCCCACCCCTCCTTTTTCCTTCAGCCCCTCCTGCGAAACGAGTGTGATCTGTGTATTGCGCTACGTGTCTGGAGACGATAAAGGCTGCGGATCGGCCAGGCTGTGGATTAGTGGGCTGCTGATTTTGGAGACAATGTTTTAACAGGAGTCCCAGCATGTGGCCTATTATCTGACAGACCCACAGTTCATCGTGGTCAAATCGCACAAAACCAGAGGGGAGCAGGGCTCACGCCAACAATTATCACATGAATGAACATTGTGCAGGGTTCACACATGTCCATACAATCCCCCCACCTCACACACACACACACACAACAAGAACACCCCCCAAATGTTCACTCTATCTTCGTCTTTTTAGCTCCTCAGCCTCTCAATCATATGTGACACACATGACCACACACACAAGTGGACATAAAGAGGAGACAACATGCACGTGCACACACATCCACCCTCACACACACACACACACACACACACACACACACACACAGAAGTGTATATCTCTTCTTCTTGGCAGCGTGCAATCCCCCAAAAAATAAATGCAACAAAAGACAGTTATTCTGAAGCTTACAAACCTTTCCTTCATGCCATATCAATTTTTGCCCACATCCATGCGTTTAATGGGCACTCGTTGCATAACTGGAAGATTTACTTTAGAAATATTTGGCTTGAAGGCACCCTGGCCGCAGCACAAAAAAATATGCCACAGTCACCTCATTTGTCTTCTCATGTTTAGTTTAAAAAAAAAAAAAGAAAGAAATGGGGAAAAAAGAAAAATAATCCCACATGCTATAAATGAGCCTTGATGGGGAAGGAGGGGGTAGAGACACAGTGACTTACATTGAGGAGCTAACAATGAATTCAATTCATTGCCTCGGTTTGGCTGCAGTACTGAAGGACAAAAAAATGGACCTATGGTTAATGAAAACTTCTCTTATTCTCTATCCCTGTACCACCAGCTAGAACTCTCATGGAAACAGTGGGCTAAAGATACTCAATGTCTCACATGCCAAGTTTTGTCCTGAGCGAAAATCTCATTTAACTGTAGTGGTATGCAGATAGTTTTGTGTTTATCTGGTCAGATTTTGAGATATTTTTAAGTGACATAACATTCGAAAGGGCCTTGCCTCGGCCAAAATAAGCGACCACAGGTTTCAGGAGTACTGAGGTGGCCAATAGCCCAGAGGAAGAGGCGCATTAAGACCAATTCATGCGTTTCAGGACCACGTGTCCGTAAAAGTACTTGTGATTTAATTTTTGTCATTCACCCAAGGCCCTCCGAGTGCCACGTGTTGATCTCTATGTGGACATTTGTGTGCAGTCCAAAATTTGGGATCGCAGTGTACCGCAAGTAACAAATGGTACTTAAACAAATGCTTATTACAAAGCGGGGTTGTACAAGGAGTTTCTCCGTCATCCACACCTTTATAATTCATCATTAAAACAGCTGTAATTTAAATTGTAGCTGCTGAAGCCGCTTTGATTTGTAAATGCTTTCTACTGATGGGGTCCAAATATAGTTCTAATTCTAATAACTCAGTTCTAGTTCTAATAAGTTCTAAATTCTGCAGAAATCCTCTGTGCGTCCACTGTGCCTGGCACATCTCAGAGATAATCACACTGACACCAGGCTACAGCCCCATCTGTAATCAGCTGCTATATCTTGTAAAAACAGCAAAGTCACAACTTTTCAGAAACATGTACAGGAGCTCTGTGTGTTTTTCTACTGTATTAGCGATTAAAGTGTCCACAGTCCACTTTCATAGTCTTTACCGGTCATGCAGAAAGCATGAAATGGCCTTAATGTCTGAGTGCAGGATAGCACTGCTAAGCTAAGGAGCTAGCGTTGAGTGGTCTGTCATCTAAAGTTCACTGGCTTGTTTTCAGGAGTTTTTTGTTTTTTTGCAACATGGGGGCAGGTCTTGACTAGTTAGCAAGTCAAGAGGTATGGGTTAGTTCAGAGGAACAAATAATGTAAATGGTAAAAAATGACTTTGCAATGACGTGACTTTTATGGATGTGGATGAAACAAACTATGACACATTTAACGTGTTTGTTTCTATGCAATAACAAGGATTTACATTTCTTATAGAAATCGCTGTAATGGAAATAAAACTGTAGAATATTTTCAAGACATGAAAGAAATGCTGATGGAGCTACTGAAGGTAGCACAGCAGGACGTGGTGTCAAGACTTTGGCTTTCTATGAAGTTGACATGGACAACATATTAGCCAGCAGACAGACACAAAGCAGCATTACCTGCTGTTAAACTTTCTGTAAGCCTGACAAATGTTAAATCCAATAGTCACTCTCCTTCTTGGTTTACTGACCGTCTGACTCATTAGCTGCTAAATGTGTCACTAGCTAGCTGCTAGCTAACATCATCTGTCTTGTGTTGGGATCCAGGCACCATGCAAACACTAAGGTCATTCAGTGTTTCGCTGAAATTGTTACTTAATGCAGCTAGAAACAAACATTTAACAGTGACACTGAATCAGTGGTAATGCTGTGAATTGTAAAAGCAAAACCGGATGTGCTGAAATGTGCTAAATTATCAATCCCCCCCTTTTTTTTTTGTTTTTTTGTAGTTTCACTGAAAACTGTGGATGTAGTGGAGAGGTTTAAGGTTATCAAAGGTAACCAGGATGGTCTTTTCAAAACTATCTGCATGAAAACATACCGCTAGATTCAGTGAGAAAATAATTTTTTTAGTTTTTTTTTTAAACCTCCAGTTAAGCATAGAAAACTGTACACTCTGATTTAGCATTGACTCTGCCATCAATCTGAAATGTCAGCATTATCATGTTGGAATAAATGCCAACAGGATAACATAAACATTTCTCCGCTTCCTCTCTCCTGCATTCTTTCCTGCCAGACATTTCAGACACTCTGAAATGTCAGACAAGGCACTGCTGTGTAGTTGGGAACACGACTTTCAGGAGCATGTTTGTGGCAGCGCTGACCTGTGGGTGCTGAGATGGTGGCGGGTACGCTGGTCCTGCGGCCCCTCTCTGCAGTGATGCTGATGGTGTACAGCATGCCGGGTGTCAGAGCCCTCAGGGTGTGAGACTCAGAGCTGCCTGGAACAACGTCTTCAGCCCTGTGGCCGTCGGCGGAAATGTAGACCAGTTTGTAGGAGTCCAGTTTGGCCAGGGGGCGCTTCCATTCCAGTATCATGGTGGTCTCAGTCACCTCCGCTACAGTCAGGTCTTTGGGAGCATCCAGGGCTGGTGAGGTAGAGAGGTGGAGAGTTTTGATTTGAAAGACTAAAATTCATTTTACACTTAAATATCTACTTTTCATCTTTCAAGTGCCTCCTGTGTTGTTTTTAGTTTGATTTGAAGATGAAGAACAGGGCCGTTAGGAAGGGTTAAGGGGAAAAAAAGAGTTGAATTGACAAAAAACAGTGGACACAGTGTTTGAGAAAAGATATTCTGAGCAAGACGACTGAGCAGCAACCTGCACAAATCTCAGGGAAAAAACTCACAATCCACAGATGCAGCAAAGAAGGTTAAGAAACTGTAAATTCTGAAGTATAAAATCCCATAAAGGGGTGTCTCTCTCTAAGCCAGGAGTTAATACGCTGACACAAAGCCTTAAAAACTATGGAGGTAATAAAGATAGTAGTCAGCGAAGGCTTCAGTTATAATCCAGGCCTATGCAGTGGTGGGGGAACATTTATTGTTAAGTGATTAGAAATCTCCATCTTTTCATAAATGGCTCATTCACCCAGGAATGGCTGCTTGGTTTGAAACATCTTCCTCAGAATGAGACATTATCTGTTCTGATGAGCTGGCTTCATCAAGCACACTGGTGCTATGAACTGATAATGTGACTATGTTCAGACATGCTCATTTTAGAGGCCGTGCAATTACCGGCAACAAAAACTGATAGAAAGACACCATTAGATGCAAATTGTCAAGTGGTGTCGCAAACAGAATAATCATGTCCAGAGCGGTTGAAAATGATTTCACTTTGATTGTGTTTAAATGGAAGATAATATTTCTTTTCATAGAAACCCGGGTTACATGTGTTTTAAATCTTATTGTTATGGAATGAACAGATCAGACCCACACGGGTTCATGTCATTTTTACTTGTTGTTTTCTTTTGGTTTTTTTATGTGCAGTTTGGTTAGGTTTAGGCACTAAAACTGTGTGGTTGGGTTTAGGAAAACATCATGCTTCGGTTAAATACCACCCTTTTACAACATTATTGAAGTTTTTCCTCCATTTTTGAGTTAACACAATGACAAGTCCCACTACGTCTATGATATGGATTGTTGGCTGAGAAGGCGGGTAAAGCAATACAATAAATGGCAACGCTATGTTGATTTGACACATATTTGTCATATGTCTCATACAAATTGGAGAAAACATAGTTTTCCCAAAAAGTAACTGAGAATACATTTTATCTGAGACACAGGGCTGACTGGCAACCTTACAACAGTTCAGTATCAAATCTGAGTGAATGACACAAAGTCTGAAGGCACACTGAGGAACAGAATATAGGACAAACAGGACCCTGTATACATTACACTGACAGTATATAAAAGTTTGTTTGTTTTTTACTTTTTAAGAATTTTGTTTTCAGTTATTTTCTGATTAGAGGAAAGGCAGTGTTTACTAAATAGTAATATCAATAAAATACACATCATAACAAAACTCATGGTAATATGAATGACAGTAAAATCAAAAAAGGAGAATATGTATGTGTGACAAAAACTGTGGAAAAAATATAACGTGACTTTACAGTAAGTGGAAGTATCTCACCAGTTACAGCATTGGTGGTCGTGGGCAGACTCTCCCGCTCATCTTTCACCGCCGTCACACCCATCCCATACTCTGTGCCAGGTCTCAGGCCTGCGGAACAGGGCAACATAAAAGCACTGTGATACAGAGATAAAAAGCTATGTCATGTTGTGTTTGTACAATTCCACTGAGGTGTCGACAAATGAACGGTGGGGAGCCCCTATAGTCAAGTGGCCAGCTGTTTCAGCTAATGGCTCCAGTGCCTATGGCAAACACAAAAAACGCTCTCTTGTGGCTTGATTGCACAATAGATTGTAGCCTAATTGCATTTCATGGTGAGCCTGTGCTCACCGTGGAACATCAGCGCTGTATTTGCATTGATGGATCTATAGGGTCCTTGTCGCAGAGCAGGAACACTACTTGCTATGATACAGCAGGCTCCAGGGGCCCTTTGGTCTCCACAATTAAGCCCTCTTTCGGTCTGATCGCCTCTAATTCCTTTATTAACTCCCACAGAGGTCATCGCACACAGAGTCTTGCAGCATGAAATTACACCTAATGCCCAGGAAACTCATTATCAATAAAATCACGAGCGTGAAGGCAATTACAGATAATAAGTGTGTGAAAGAAGTGCTGAGGTGTGTGTGGAGCGGAGGGGGACGTCAGCTGAATGGACACAGTGCTTTATTTTCATGGGATGGGCCTCCCAAGGACAAAGAATTGGTCCAGACAAAGACACTACTAGCCTGTTTTTGGAAGGTTTTTTTTCTGTGTGTTTCTCATGGTGTTTAATCCTGCCATGCTGCAGCACACAGTGCAGAAACAAACCAAGAAAAAAAAAGACATCCGCCTCAAAGCATGGCTTTTTAATGTCAGCGGTGCAGAAAGATGAAAACACGACCGCTTTTTTTGTTTGAGCAAAACCTCGCAGTGAAACAAGCGACAGTGTTATTCCATTTAATGTCTGAATGCCAAACCCCTCCTGGGTGGTTTTCTAATAAAGTAGGCCTTTTGTAGACTGGCAAACATTTCACGACACAAAACAAAGGCGACCAATTTTGGAGAATGAGCTGGCTGAAAATAACACTGACCATTTAACAGGGCGCACCACAAACACTTACCCCAAGAATTAGGAGAATAAACACTTCACACTGTATTTTTTTTTTTCCACAGAAGCTTTTCAGCTGTGTCATTTGGATGTAAAGTGATAATGAGACAATGTGATCGCAGAGCAGCAAAAGAATGAAAACAAGCGAGTCTACACAGTAAAACAACTCTTGTGCAGCTCTCCTAATGAAGCATCTCAGATAACAGAAAAGCATTAACGGCTTTATAACTGGCTAACAAACATTTACTGATGACTGTTATATATCAGTTTTAAGCCACCAATAAGAACGCCATGTGGATTGCCAGGTAGAAAAAAATCCCTGGTTACATTTTTTAATGAAGCACTGCTTAATCAAGAATCGATAAGTTGTAACCACTGGCTTTATTGATTGTAAAGCTATAATTGATGACTGCAGTAAGCTGTATTAACTCTTTCAACTCAAAGCAGTCTTGGGTGGGTCCCCCCCCCGTCACATTTTTCCTAACTATGGGCTCATTTTTCAGTACAATATAAAGTCTTTCACCTCTATGGAAACAGCACAACCATGGCCAAAAGCACACAGAGCACACAAATGGCTTCTGTGCAGTATAATTAAGCTATATACCATAAATCCTTATTTTTTTCAGAAATTAAAAGAAAAATTGCGTGTTACTGTTTTCCAAGTGCCCACAGATGGTACCAGTACTGGAAAAATGGTGGCTCTGCGCACATTAACTCCAGAAAGATATTTCACCATGCTGGATGTTTCTTTCAACAACTTGCTGCTCCTTTATGACTGTCTAACCATTCTGTGTTTATTTTATTGATAATGTGTAATTTGTTTGACTCTCGACCTCCCTATCTAGGTATCATCATTTTAAGGTTAGATTTGATTAAATTTCCTGACAGAAACTCGTGTCACACATGGTTAGTTTAATGATCCTAAGAAAGTTGGAAATCTGATGAGTGTTCTGTTCTTACAGTGTTTGTTTTTGTAAAAGGTTACATTGTTTCAAATGTGTGAGCTGGTGTGATTAAAGGTTCACAGGATTCATCCATCCATCCATTATCTATACACCGCTTAATCCTCACTAGGGTCGCAGGGGGGCTGGAGCCTATCCCCACCGCAATAGACAGGTCACCAGTCTATCACAGGGCTACACTTAGAGACAGACAACCAAGCACACTCACATTCACACCTACGGACAATTTAGAATCACCAATCAACCTCAACATGTTTTTGGACCTTGTTGGAGGAAGCCGGAGAACCCGCATGGGGAGAACATGCAAACTCCACACAGAAAGATTCCGGTGCCCCCACCGGGACGCGAACTGGTGACCTTCTTGCTGCGAGGCAACAGTGCTACCAACTGCGCCAAGCACTAAAAAATATTTGTTAACTCATAATAAATGTATGATTATGAGCAGCATTTAAATTACTGAATAAAAATTCTACAAATAAAATGAATCTGCACAATTTGGACTCTGTGGCTACATGAATGGTAGAAATGGTGCATAACCTGTGTGTACTGTGTTTCCTTGACCAATGAGCAAATGTCATCCACTGATTGAAGAAAATTTTAAAATGCGTTGAAAGCGGTGAGGAAAGCATGTGTGATGACGTTGAGTTAATGCTACTGCAGCTGGAAAAATGCTAACTTATTGGACGGTAATGACATTAGTTTGGCTGGATGTTTGTGTGTGAGTGTGACTCTGGGATGCGGTACCAGTGATCTTGGCCTGGGTGGACTCCTTGGGTCCTGGAGGGAACAGCAGCTCTCCGTGCTCGCCTCCAGACAGAGGTCCATACTTGATGCGGTAGTTGTCCACGTGTGCTTGGCTGTTCTTCCACTCCAGAGTGATGCTCTCGTCTGTCAGCTCCACGGTCTGTAGATCTCTGGGGGCGTCCAAGTCTACAACACAGAAATGGACTTTAGTAGTTGTAACCCTACCCCAAACGAAATGTAACTTGATCTTCTAAACCAAAAGTAGCTCTTTTCCATTGATCTATTAGCTATGCCCACTTTATCTTGTAGAGGGTCATGAGGGGCCGGAGTCTATCCCAACTGACTAAAAGGCAGAAGACACCCTGGACTAGTCAGAAGTTCCTTTTAAAATCTCAATTATTTTTGTGATTTAACATGAATTCACTGTCAGACATAATTTACAAATCAGGTTTATCTACAATCATCACTGCATATATTGTAGACTGAAAATAGCAATAGAGATATATCAATAAAGTCCAATAACTCAGCTTAGAAACATTACCCTTTTCATATATTGCTTTTCTAATATAAACATTTAATAGAAAAAAAAAAAAGAATAGTTTTAGAGTGTGACGACTGAGCATGCTCCCAAAAAGTACGAGTATTTTGGATGCTTGTTTTGTGCACTCATTAGATGTGATGTTATTTGTATTATATTCAAAGGTGTTCATCCTACTCTTGTTAAGAGGTTGCACCTTGGTTCTATTCCATACGTGCACATCTACATATTCTGCACATGCATGCTACTGCTAAGCATGCGTACTACAGCCCTTGTATCTTAGTCTACACACAGACACAAATCTGGGCTGCATGAGAATTTCTACAGAGGGGTCTATGCAGACTCTTGCAGACTTAGGAAGATGGCAAATCTTTCATGATGCAGACCCTAGCGACCCTGACTACTGGCAGACACAGAAAGTGTACCACTGGCATCAGGGAGTGACAGGTGGAATCTGTCTTACTTAAACCGCTGACAGTGAAAAGGTTGTAAATGGCAATGTATCTGACAAGGGATTTAAAAATAGCTCCAAATTATTCTAAATAAATCATTCCACTGTGAGGTAAATCATCTACAAGTGCCATAGACTTTCAACCACTGCGAATTTGTCCAAGACTAGCAGCCCCAGCAAATTAGAAGAAGACGATTTAATGCAAAAACCTAAAAATGTAATCACAAGATGTGCAGGTAACACTAAGTGCTGTGTCTACAATCAGAAAGAGACTGCACAAATGCTTGTGGGGGGAAGATTTCTGTACTTTTTTTTTTAAAAAAGGTGTTAAAGAGACATACAGAGCAACTGAGGGAAGACCAGAGCCAGCAAGAGCCTCCACACTGAACCAGGCTCCAAACCAAATCATCTTTCTATACTTATGAGGACATTGGGCCCTCAAGCAACACACACATCCAGGTACACACATCAGCAGGAAGTCCTCCTTGTAAACATATAGCCATAAGTAAAGCATGTGTGGTCCAGCTCCCACCTCACCACCACCCTCAGCTGACACACAGCATAGCAGCTCATTAAACCTGGCTGTAATAAACAGTTAATGGCTGACTGGGTTTCATCTGGAAGACAGTTATGTATATTATGGGGCATTCTTTTTTGCGGGGATCTGAAAAACTCAGCACATCAAGTTGTTTTACTTTACCTGTAAGGAAAGATTCATAGATAGGAATGCTGGCATGGTCCCCTCTCCGAGCTGTCAGGGACACCTCATATTGTGTGTCGGGGACGAGGCCTCCCAGGTGGTACTGGGTGTCAGTGGAGGACAGCTCCACCACACTGCGATCAGCGGGGTTAGAGCTGGGCCCGTAGGAGACGCTGACCCCATCCACGTCGGCCACGGGCTGGAACCAAGTCACCAGCGCCGTAGTGTCGGTCACGTCACGCACGTCCACCTGGCTGGGGGCATCGATCACTGGAGGGGTAGAGGCAGTCACACAGTGGAGGTTCTTATCAGAAAAAATCAATTTTTTGAATGCACACATAGTTAAAGGTGTGGTAAAACAGTTTTTCTTTCTTTCTTTTTTTTTTTTTTTGAGCAGATGAGTTTAAACTGTAATATTTGATGTGACAAACACTTTGCTGGAGAAGATTTTTTGTTGTTGTTGTTCACCAACCCTATTGTTAGCTTTGTCCTTATCATTTAATGCTCGGCTTTTTAGCATAATTCAAGTCTTATATATTTTCTGGTAAAAATAGGTGTTTGCAGTAAACAAATTAATACAGTACAGTCATGAGCCATAAAATCAAAACAGTAAGCTTAAAGATGCTAAAAAGTGCCACAGAGGTGAAAAAATGGAATTTTAATTTAATTATAAAATACATTTTTTACTATTTGCAACATGCTTACATTGCACTGCCTCATTGTGCCCATTGTTAATATGTAGCGCTGCTTTAAAGTAATTTTGCAGTTACCAAGGATTGAACTGAAATGTTTCCATTGAGCACCAGTTCAGAGGTTCTGCTGTTATCCAGTTAACCATTTATTGTTCTGCGTGGGAGTCTTCTAAGATAATCAGCTTTTAAAGAAGGATAATTTGTTTGCTACTATGATTAATTTAAGTCTTATTCATGAAATAATATGCAAGCATAAGCACCATGAGTTGAGGTAAAACATCCTGGGGCTGTGAAGAAGGAGGCTTGATTCCAAGAATGCTTTAGATGTTTGGATATACAGCCATGAGCCTTGCTGAAGTAAATATTTTGTATAAATTTGATATAGCCTATACTATTTATTTCCTTTTCTATATAATAATAATAATTCATTGCAAATCATAAAACTCAACAGAAATTTATACTCACGTTACATCTTACATTTTGAGCTAAAGCTATGAGACAATAAAAAGGTAATAAAGAATAAAAGAGCTAAAATTGTGTGTGTGTGTGTGTGTGTGTGTGTGTGTGTGTGTGTGTGTTTCTGCAATTAGAAACCTCAGTAAGATTGAGGTTAAACAATGTGCAAATGAGCAGATTGCTAATAGTAAATACTATTAATAAATATTGATCAGATACGTACAGATGTAATGATACTGTCATACTCTGTGTTTGTGTCTTAGTGCTGTTTGTTTCCAGCAAGTGTGTTTGCGCGAAAAGAAATATTTTTAATCAGGGTCACATTACACTCTACCCATTGATGGAGTTGACCCCTGACCCTGACCATAGACCTTGAAAGGAGGAAGCATATGGTTGAGTCAGGAGGGTTGGTGTGGAGAGGACGAACAAATATCAGTATGTTACATGCATGAATGCAGCCATTTTAGCATTAAAATCATAAATGCAAATGTGACACCATACTTGCATTTATGAGGTTATTCCAACTATTTACAGATCAAATCCCAGCCCCATGAAGGGCGCCTTTTCACTGCTGCTCAAATTGATTTGTCACACGCAAGCAACTTTAGGAAAGTCAATCCTCTGTGCAGGGCTGATAAAATGAAGAATCTGCATTTGAGCTTAACACAGATTTTTCTGCCGGGGAAGCTGCAAGAGTGTCGTTCGGGTGTCACGATACCATTCTCCTGGGAGGCCAGCATCCCTCTGAGCCTGACTGCTTGACTGACTGGTACCTCCCACACGTGGTAGGTTGGGTTGGACGGGGGAGGAGAGAGCGGAGAACGGAGGGACTCGCTTCACACAATTAGGCCCTCAGCATGCAAATCCCACAGTATGTGCCCACAAGCCGGTATAATGGGAGACATTTAGAGAGCTTGAGTGACATGAAGAACTCTGAACCTCATAATCCAAGCAGTGCTGACACGCGTGTATGCGGGTGAATGCAGAATATCAAAAACATTCACTCTATTTGACTTTTGTTGTCTTACAAGGCTTTTCCAAATACGCCCATCAGGTCAGTCATCAGTCAAAGTGCACACAGTGTTTTTGGTAACAAAGAGAAACTGCCTATTCTTCCTTCATATGCGTTCAAAAGCTAAGCCAATTTCTACTAGTTCACTTTATCTTGGAAGATGAACTATTCTCATTATTACATAAAAGCAACATATCTCAATTATTAATTCATTAATATAACCTATTATGATGGCATAATTTGATTTGCTGTTACAACAAGAGACTGTATTTTACTTTGTTTTAAGATAATGACCCAGGAATGGCGCTGTTATGAAAGCAAAAGTTAACATTTTGCTTCTGTGAGTTAAACTTTTGCAGTTTTTGGGGTGCCCCTATAGTTCACCTCATTGAACAGGCGTCCCATGAATGGGGCTATAGTTCCCCAATGCAGCGGTTGTGGGTTTGACTCCTGCTCATGACCCTTTGCCGCAGGTCTCTCTCCCAAATATATACATAGATAAACTGTTGCAGTTTTTTGTCATATATGTAGTAGGAGGCAGTAAATGGTTAGCTAAGCTTAGCACAAACAGTGGAAATTATTCAAAACATCCAGCCTTTCTCTGTCCAGTGGCATACAGAAACACTTGCAACTGTCTCTCAGGTAAGTCATGTTTTGTATTTGTTTGTTTGTATTGTAAAAACTAGAAGTGAACTATTTGTTGGCAGAGTGTAATCATTTCACTGGGAACACATACATTCATTATGTTTGTTTGCTGGGAGAAATGTGGGTACAGCAGAAATCAACTTACACATTCATTTGCAATCTGATAGCCTACCATAGCCAGGTCTATCTCCGCGGGGCTGTGTCAGCACTAGAGAATGGACTGACACAGCCTCATTATCATCCTGTAAGCTCTGGACGGTAGGTTGCTGGGAAATGCCAGGAAGAAAGACCTAAAATCTATACATAAGCTTGATGGCAAACTGATTCTCTCTGCTAACCAACTGAGAAGAGAAAGGACACTGCTCAACTGGACCTGACCTGACCTCATTTTTATGCACATGTGCTCTGTATACTATAGTAAAAATACAGGTGCCACAGGAGGAACTTGGCGTAACAAAAGTCAGCCCTTTATGACTGAATTACTGAGATGCCAATCTTTAGTTTTTCAATGTTACATATGGCCACAATGCTCTGCCATTCTTCATAGACAATTATTTCAGCTGCTCTTTACTGGAGGGATTGTGTTGCTCTACCTATACAATATCACAAAGGTGTTATATTGACTTAAAGTCAGGTGTCAGGTTATAGTTTTCACTTTTTTCCTCTTTAGAAACTCTTGCGTGATTAATATAGCCAGTATTTTGGTATATTCACAGCCATTCACGCTGTGTGAGTGTCTCTCCCGCACCTTTTGCAGTCTTGCAGCCTCATATTATCACACTCACACCTTTGTGCTTCACTGTCAGGACTATGCATTCACTGTGGCAGTCCTGGCAATGAAGCACAAAACATGATGGATCCCATCTGAGCCAAACAAATGCATTTAGGCTCTTCTGACCAAAGAATGTACTCCCAATCTTCAACAGGCTTTTTTTTCATGGTCTTTAGCAAAGACTAATCTTGTGGTTTTGTCCCATAAAGCAAGCATGGGCTTTTCCTTTGACCATGTCCATAGAAGCTGACATTATGAAATGTCCTTTGCACTTCACAGCTCAATGCAAGTGGTGCACTGTTTCGCCTGTTGTTTCATTGTATGAGGATGGCGTGGCAGCTCTGACTAGTGGTACCGTAGCTGGTTCTACTGCTCCTGATGACAGCTGCAACAGTATTTAAATCAAACTTTAGTTTGTTACAGATCTTCTTGTATTCTTTTTTTAATGTATCATGATCAACTTTTTCAAATTCACTGACAATTCTTTTCAGTGTGGAGCCATGATGCAGACATTCAGATAGACAGGCCATAAGTCTAAAACTGACAAAGCTGTGGTGTCCACAAGTCATTTTATAACAATGGTGTATCTAATTTAGTTTCAGTGAGCACAGGTGTATTCACTCTTGTTGCATTGGGTTTTATTTTTTTACTCTGTGGGCTTCATTTGCAATTTGTTGTTTACATCACAGTTAACAGTTCATTTAAGAAAAAAAAAAAAAAAAATTCTTGTCCTTTACATTTTGCTCGCCAGACGGAACCAGTACCAGTCATTTACCAGCTCTACTCTTACTGCTGGTTGTATAAGAAAAATGTAGAGTAGGTCTCAAATGGTATTTTATGGTATTTTCATGCAGATCATTTTCATACCATAAATAAGCAAAGAAAAGGCCTGACCTGTTTCTGAATGGCGCTGCCATTTATTAAACTTTGTGCTGAATGTGGTGAACATTGCTGTGCCTGTTGAATTTGCTCTGTTGAAAGAGAAGTCTCCCTGGGGTAGCAGCTAGCACAGTTTAAGTTTCAGCCTGAGAAGTCAGACACGGAGCCTTACTTTTAAACAAAATACACATTTAACAACTTCAAGCAGAGTTGGAGCAGCGTTTTAACCTACCCCACAGCCAAGACACCTAAAAATAGTCCAGTGTTTGGTGGCTGGTCTGGCAGGTGAAGTCTTGAATTTAACCCTGTTTAATCTCTTTATATTGATCCCCAGCTCTGAGCTCGTCAGTCTTACAAGCCTTGGGGTTTTATAGCCTGATAGAGCAATTGAGATGTCTCATAACTTGCCAATAGAGCTGGAAACCCACAGCTGTTTTTACTGCTCCCGTTAAATCACAACAATTCAGTGACATTTAATGAGCTAATCACTCAGGGTAGACATGTCAGTCTCTTTTCAATACTCGCAGGCAGCAAGATGGATAATGCAGATACAGGAACCAATGAACCTATGCAAGGTACAAAGGTGACAACCTGTTGTTGCATTTAACACTGACAGCTCTAAGTGATAATTTATTCTACAATAACTTCCATTTCAGGAAGTCACACTCTCTCAATCTCCAACACTGGCTCCAGATGTTGAAAAACGAATTCAGACTTACTCTCCTGCAACTGTCCTATAACAGTGACTGTTTGATGTATATCCTAATCTTTTAGCCCTGGAGTTCAATTTATTGCTGTGCTTTTCTGGAATCCACCAGTCAATGGTAAAACCCTTTGTTGTAATGATATGTTTCAAAAAATCCTGCTGGGTTTGAGGGGGCACGGGGGGACAAACTATGTACATGTATCAAGAGTGATAAGCTCGGGCAGACCAGCAGTTTAGGACATACTGTTTCTCATGTCTATCACCTGTTTTCATCTACCCTTTCATCTCTCACTTCGCCTGATGATTTCCAATGCAAGCTTTATGTGTATATATATATATATACATCCGACTTTCCATTTGTTGTCTCAAGGCAATTTTGCCCAGTAAAGACAAACAATTCTCAATGAAAAAATGTAACCCAACCAAGAACAAGGGAAGACATTTGTGCAGTGGACAAAGGCAGCAATAAGACAGCACCCAACAATTTTACCAGGATCTGGGAGAAACAACAGAACAGAGGTAAAACTGAGTGAAAATTGGACTGACATTCTCCAGGTGCCAAGTGTAAGTGTTGAAAGTGGAAATAGAGCCATTCTGTGTCAGTACTACCAATTTTTTCAAACTTACCCACCTCGAAACCAACAATTTTCACTTAAATAATAGAGCAAGTTTTAGGGTTCAAAAAGGGAATGTAGTAAACCTATCATTAGGTTATGAGGACAGATGTGTACTTACTCGACAGGGCTCTGGACAGTCATTTCATAGGGATTTTTGTCAGATACATTCAGAAAATGGTGGAAAAAACACTGAGAGGTCACAAGTGTTTTTTTTGTTTTTTTTCAAGTATATACAGCCATTGCTCAATGAGTACCAAAGATATTCTAATAATATTCTTTCTGCTAGTTTTCCTGACTAATAATAATAATAATAATAATAATAATATTGTAGCATATTGGTCTTTTGGATAGGATATACATTTTACCAGTCAACAGAAATGTGGACTGTATAGCTGCAAGAAAATGTTTGCAATGTATAGTCCTGTATTACATCAACTACCACAATTAGCAGTATTCACCCAAGTTGTTTTCATGTACCAAATACAGAATGCACAATATTTTGTAAGAAATAAGTTCAAAAGCGTAACTAGAGAGTTATAGCTATTTTATGTGTTCTGTTACAGTGAAGTTGAAATAGAAGTTGTCATGCCTTAACTCAGTGTTTTTTCTAGACCAGCAAACTGAGTAGATGTTCACCATCTTGCAAAAAATCTCTTCCAGTGAGTGTAAAACAAAAGACTGATAAGCCAATTAGCACCATGAATGTATACACTTACTTGTAACTACATTCTTGGAGGCAGGCGGTCCACGCTTGTTGTTCTTCACCACCTCCAGTTTGACCTCATACTCCTGGCCTGGACCCAACCCAGACTGCTCAAAGGTGGTCTCTGGTCGGCCAAGGGAGTTAAGGATCTCACCATCCTCCTCTTTCTGCCAGCACCGAGAAAACACCAGTCATCACACACTACAAAGACTAGTCAGGGTATAATGTGCGGAGTGAGCTGAAAAAAACAGCCAAATCATACATAAAGGCATTCTGGGTGGCGTTTGGACTTAAGCGTTGACAGGGAATTTGGTTTAATAGAGTGTGGCTTTTAGCAGATCCCAGTAGCAGTGTTTGGAAAGGTTTCTATGAGCACTCAGAAAGGAAAATAAAGCCTTAAACAAAGTAACATTCACTCTGTGTTGTACGCTCATTGGAGCTGTCAGGACTTGCTAACAGTTTTAACTGCTGTGTTTTCGCCTTCTGGCTTGGCTAAACTATTTTCCAGTGGCTACTCACCCTGATCCTCGTGTATGCACATTAGGCGATTACTAAATTTTAAGTAGGGGGTCTACAGTGGGTCATATATAGTTTCCACCAGATCAAAATGTGGATAATAACCAAGGTTGTGGTAGGTTCTTGGGTTCAACTATCTCCTGGAACATAGAGGCTCAATTAACATTTTGGGCAGCAGCACTCACCGTGTTTCTGAAGATGAGGTTCCAACCATCGAAGGGAATGTCTAACGGGTCCCACTGCACCTCAACTGATGTCTCCCGCACTGACTTGAACTTGAGTCCTTCAGGCTCAGGAAGATCTGACAGGGAAAATGGGAAAGTATGAAAACAGCTCATTTAAATTTATTCACTCCATTTTAGAAACTGCCACAGAGTGCTTTCACTTACGTGTCGCCACCCTAGCGCTGACTGGAACACTTTTCTTGTTGCTGAGCACAGCATACACACTGATCAGATACTCCACGCCGGGCTCAAGCTCCCTAACAGTGGCTATTTTCTGGTCACCAGGAACACGCATGTCCAGCTCCAGACCTCCTGGGGCCGTGGGCACATAGGTGATCAGGTACTCGGTCACACGCATTTCGTTTTCCCAGGACAGGTCCACGGTCTCTGGAGTGACCTCCACCACTGTTAGGTCCTTGGGTGGTGAGACTGTGGAGAGACACTGAAAATCACTGGTCCATACCAACATTGCAAACGTCTTGCATAAAAGTAAAAAATGTGAGTGTTCATTGACTAAGACAAACTAACTTGCTGAATACTTGTAAAGAAGGTGGAACTGTGAGAGATAACATGAAATTGAATATTCATGGTTCCAAAAGCTTGGGACAATCTAAAACAGACCCAAGGAAAATGTACCTTATTCCAATAAACAAGGAGAGACCTGAGCTGAGGGGGACCTGCCCCACATTGATCCAACAATAATTACAGGCAATCAAAAATTCAGTCGACCCTAACAGAGTCAGAAGTGCACCATCCAGATGATGTGTCAGCAGGTTTTCTCTCCAAAGTGGGCTTGCCTTTTTTTTTAAACAGGATGAAGCTCTGAAATTGAGGTGATGTCTGAACCCCTCTGAATCCCAATCCGTTTCTGGGAGTTTCCTCGCTGTGGGCTCATTTTCCACTGTAACATAAAATTCTGCACCTCTATGGAGCTGATGTAGAGAGAACTTACAGCTGCATTTCCTTCATGATTTATTTTACAAAAATGTAAAATCCTGAAATCCATATGATCAACATGTTTTCAAGTGGCAGTGTCAGATGTTACCAGTAGTGGAAAAAATGGTGGCTCTACATCCTACACACATTTTACGACTTACAGTTTTAATTTGTTTCCATACTTGTCTTGTATCTGCTGTATTCATTTTTTGCAGAAAATATTGCTAACCTGGATATTGAGTACAAGATTCTGAGACAACACTCCCTAAATTTTGACATAGTAGGCCATGTAGCTTTAAAGCTGTTATTGCTATTTTTCCCTAAATACAGTCGTGACTCGATAATTCGACACTAAATATAAAAACCTTCTTTTATGTCGTATAGCAAGGCTGTCGGATTGTCAAGATGGAGGTCGAGATACAAGGAGGACTTGATGCTTGAAGGGTAATTTATTGTTAATATTTATTTTTTATAGTTGTTATAATAACTAGTGTATTGTTAGAACACTAGGCATCGCTGGATTTCACGCCTAATTGACCGGTGTGCTTGTGCAGGTTCCAGACACTTAAACCGCGTGGCTGTGTTCAGACCATAGACTGTATAAAAGATGGACGTAGC
>NW_007577933.1:350150-368099 GCF_000690725.1 Stegastes partitus
ATAAATAGACACATTTAAAATGTATAACATGTTCAGTGAACATAGTTTAACAAATGTAAGTTTTACCACAAGAAAGAGAGTGTAGTTTTCATACACTGTAATGCATTGCTCAATCAAAGCCCTGGACCCTGTTTTGCACACAACTTATTCCCTATAAGCTGTGGCGTAACCTGAACTTTGTGGAACTTTCTGACTTTTCTTGGATGCAAATTCACCCTTGACTCCTCACCAAGGGCTGTTTTTCAATAGTGAAAGTTGTGAAGTTGAAAAAAATAACTCAGTGTAGGACAAAAAAAGCTTTGTTATGTCTATTGGAAATTAAACAGCGTGTATGTTTTTCTACGTGTCACTAATCAGTATTTTTAATTATATATTTATTTTTTTAAATAATGGATCAAATCCCTTTATAATGTGAAAGGAGTTGATCCCAGTCAGCGATCCACACAGAATTCTGCAGTTGTCCACAGCTCTGCAGAATGTTGTAGCCATTTTTAACTAACTGTTTTGGCTTTCACAGCTGACAGCTGAAACTGAATAAGTTTGAACTCTATGAATCAGAAAAAACTTACATGGGGATACATGTTGGATATGAGCTTCTTTCAAGAGAAACAAGCCTTTTTTTTGGTTTGTTTGGGGTTTTTTTGTCAGTGAGGTGAATGATTTTACCTGATTAATTTCTTAAAATAATTGTCCAGTTTTCAAAAAGTTTAGAAAACGCAAAAAATTTTGAAAATAAAATGAGCACTGTAAATGATTCAAGACAACAAGCTTCACATATAAAGTTCCTTGATTCTGTGTACTTGTCTGTCTGCAACTAAGTCTCTAACGTGCAATATTCTGGTTGAGAGATGTATGCTTACCACGAAGTCACAATTTCCAGTTTAGCCACCATTATCTATTATAGTGTCCATCATTAGAAACAGAAATTCTAACATTCATGCATCACCTGATGATATTATCTAATTACTGTTTTGTTTTGTTTTCAAAGAAAAAAAAATAACGTGGACAGGTCCAAACTTAGAAATCAGATATTACACACCACATAAGTCAAAGGATTTAAAATTTGTATTTACCACTTTTTTTCTGGCTAAACAAAAGCCTAAAAGTTGCTAAATAAGGCAAGGAAAGGGACTTACTTTCAAATCTTTCTTTGGTTGTTGACTGAACCCCTAAAAACTCATCTGATTGTATTAAAGTCACATATTTAATACAAGCTTCATTCATGTAAATAATCCCTTCCTGCCTTAGAATGACTTGTGGATATAACTGTACAGCATTGATTCTACAATGCGGATATCTGCATAGTCCCTGACTCTCTCTCCACTTACTGCAGCTTGAGCACACCAGCTCACCTACGACTCTGCTCAGACACTGTAAAGCTACTCTACACTACATAATGGTAAGATCTTATATTATTACTAGCATTTGGCAGTATAAGTTCAAAGCCAGAAACCAATTCAGGCAAAAGATCGTGATACAAAAAGTCCAACCCAGTCATCAGGATTTTTTCCTCAGGTTTGTTAGTTGTGAGACCATGCTGAGGCTCTCATCAGTACATTGCAGTTTCAAGGTGGAACTCAGACTGGTGTTGACTACTTTTCGCTCATGTCTTCATCAAACCAGATGGACAAATCTAATTAAGTTACGTATTTGCATAATCAACATGAGATTATCCGTTCTGTAGTGGATTTTGGTTTTTAATCTATAAACAAGATTATCCTATTTACTGGGAAATTACAGTGCAAAAAACTCGGCTCAATATTGGATTTGTATTGAACAAATCATGCGGAACAAGACTCCAACTGAATTCTAATGTTGCTCTGTGTGGGGTTTATGGGTAAACAGGCAAAATGTAGCTAACATGTTAGCTGTATCAACTTCACAAGGCTAAATATGTCCCAACTGCTTGATATAATCTTGTGCCTGCAAGTGGACAAAAAAACCTAATTATAATGTTTGAAGCAGATTTAGTATTGTGCACACTTTAAGGTCTAAATGGCACATGTTTGAGAGCAGATGCTTTTTAAATACTGCAATGAAGGCTTTAAACTATGTTTGCACGGTCGTTCTTACCTTCGGAGCAGTCCTCTCCAATGAAGCCTTCGTCACAGACACACATTCCGTTCTCACAGCGGCCCTGGTTCTGGCAGTCTCCTGGGCAGGTCAGTATGGAGCAGTCCGAACCAGTGAAACCCTCATAACACACGCAGTTGCCATCAACGCAGTAACCTCTGTCTAGACAGTTCTTTGGACATGTCTTTTCGCTGCAGTCTTCACCGGTGAAACCCTTATGACAGACGCACTGTCCGTTGACACAGTGGCCGCGGTCCAGGCAGTCATTGGGGCAGGTCAGCTCGCCGCAGTCTTTCCCTGTAAACCCAGCAAAACACACGCACTTGCCATCCACACACTCTCCACGTCCCATGCAGTCTTTGGGACAGGTCTTAATGCTGCAGTCCTCCCCTGCGAAACCTTTGTCACATATGCACTGCCCGTTAACACAGCGTCCACGGTCTTGGCAATTGTTAGGGCAGGAGAGCTCACTGCAGTCTTCACCCTGGTATCCTACGTCACATACACACTCTCCGTTGACACACTGGCCCCTGTTGCTGCAGTTGTCAGGACACGAGAGGATGGAGCAATCTTCACCTTCAAATCCTGGATCACAGATGCATTTACCGTTAAAGCAGTGGCCTCTCTCATTGCAGTTTTTGGGACAGGTGAGTTTTGAGCAGTCCTCTCCACTGTAGCCAGTCTGACACACACACTGGCCATTCATACACATGCCACGGTTATTGCAGTTGCCGGGACAACTGAGCTCGCCACAGTCCTCCCCAGTGAAGCCGTCTTCGCAGTAGCAGGTACCGTTGATGCAGCGTCCTCGGTCGTAGCAGTCGTTAGGACAGATGAGTTCAGAGCAGTCGAAGCCCGTCCAGGGATGGTCACAAACACACTCATCCTCCTCACAGCGCCCACGGCCCAAGCAGTTGTTGAGGCAGTTGGTCTGGGAGCAGTCCTCGCCTATGAAGCCCTCTTCGCAGAGGCAGGACCCTTCGACACAGTTGCCATAGTCACCACAGTCTAGCAGGCAGATCTCAATACCGCAGTCGTCCCCACCGAAGCCCTCAAAGCATTCACATTTTCCATCCACACAGCGGCCCTGGTCCTGGCAGTCGTTTGGACACTCAGGCTCGGTACAGTTGGGGCCTCTCCATCCAGATTCACATACACAGCTGCAGGTCTCAGTGCTCCAGTTCCCACGTCCATTACAGTAGGGCTTTGTGGATACTTCACCTGGAGGAACGCAAACAAGGTAAAGATCATTTTTCTGGTTGCATTAGACAGCCTGGTATCAAAAGACACCAGAAGACCAACAGTCTCTTCAAACACAGGTAAGACTGAGATTTTAATGAGACAGATTGTTGCAAACCAGGTGAATTCCTATTTGTTTGTGGAGACTGAACATTTTTCTACCTATTCTAGCTGCACTTTGTGAAAATGATTGATTTATTTAATTTTACTCACAGGACTAGTCCAGTGATCGTACATGTTGTAGCCTATTCAATACAAATGGATTTACAGCCACCTTTTTTCCACAAGTATAAAAGACAAATCCTGACTTGTGGCCTTTGGGTTCAGGACAAACTCTGAAAATGTACTTGAAGGGGACTTGATTTTTTTGGACAGCGTGATTGTAGACATCAGCTGGTAAAAATGATTATTCATTAGTTATTTACTATTATTTGGATGCCAATGTAGAGACAGAAAACACAAGGAGGGATATGACATACAAATCAGCATTGTGAAAAGATAATGAAATTGGTTGCATTAAATAGGTTCAATAGTTAATGTTGAATTTGATGTAATAAGTGAAGAGTTTATTTGCAAAAACAGATAACTTCATTTTTGTAGATTTTCAGAAAACTGATTTTTTTGTTATTTGCTTGAGCTAATATCAATCAAACTGAAGTTAAGTGGATTTGACTCAGTAGAAATTACATGACGACAGTAGAGATAACTTAAGTTTGATTCACATTGTCTCAGGCAGACGATGGAAAAGTGGGTTTTCTGAAGGTTTGTGAAGATGGAGTTATCTGTTTTTGCAAATGAGCTCTTCAATGTAGAAACAGCAAGAGTTTTTGAAAAGAACCAAACTATTTTGTCAAAAACACTATATAAGTATTCAGTAGTGTAACTGATGGTAAATAACTATGACTACACGCTTACTGGACTTAGTACTGTACACTTATTTTAAGATATTTCCATGTTTATTATCAATTTTGTAAACTTAGTGAGTAAATTTTATATGATAAATTTGATGAACTTGGAAATGGGGGTGTCTATAAGATGAAACACATGCAATTTGTATTTGACGGCCTTGAATGTGTAAAGGCTTTCAAAAAATGTTAGCTGGACCAGCTTTTAAAATTGTGCTGCATTTCTCCTATTGTTTGAAATCTGTCTTCATGTCCTTTCTACTCTGAAACACCACTTTGCTGGAAGCACTTAGGGTTTCTCTTTAGATGACTACATGCACAGTAGACAGTAAAAGGCATGGACAGTAAAAGGCGTAGACCTACCGGCAACTTGAGCTCCACAGCAGCTTGCTCCGCCGCCACACTGCTCCCTTAGACTAGACAGCTCTGACTCCAGCATCTCCAGCCTGTTCAGGATGTCTTTGATGTCTGGTAGCTGGCTGTCGCAGCCGCACGCCTGCTTGGGGATATTGATGCGGTGGGTGAAAACGATCTGATTGTCACCATCCACAGTGTGCTCCATGTGCTCGGTGTTCTGCATGTCCATTGGGGCGCTCTTGTGTTTGAGCTCGGTGCCTCCAGGTGAGTCGAGGTCCACGGAGCAGAGGGACGTGGAGGGGACATTGATGTTGTAGACGTGGTTAAACACCACTGGCTGGTCGGGGTGGGGCAGGGTGAGGTTCTCCTGGGTTTTCTTGGGCATCAGGGCCTCTCTGCGGTGGCGAATAACCTTCTTGACCAGGCCAGCGGTGGAGAGCTGGAGGAGCAGGGCCACAGTGAAGCAGCCCAAAAAGATGCCTTTCATTCCCATGATGACGCCCTGGCACTGCAGCGTCTGAGGCAGCAGCTGAGCGTGGAAGAGTCAGGTGTTAAATAGCCGCTCTTGTCTTCAGTACTGGAGCAAAAGAAAGTGCAAACAGAAGGAAAAAAATGAGGATAATGCATTCATTTTAAACCAAGGAATGATTTTCTGGGCACATATCTTTGTCACATAATAGAAAATGGCTACATGCAGCACAGCAGTCCACACTGAACCCTGTTGGATGTTCACTTTTCTTGTTTGCCCTTGCCACTGTGGGTAGATTCAACAACATAGTCCCATCACACACACATACATCCACACCAGGGACCACAGCTAGAGTGAAATATGATAGTACCCAACTAAAAAGCAATTAACCTTCTTCTGTTGCCCTAACAAAAGACCACCTCCAATCCTGTTGCTGCTTCTGAACCATTTTAGCCCCTCTGCTCTCAGTGGAGGAGACACACACTTAGTGGATGTCACTGAGGCATTCTTCACAATTCCTGTGAGGACCAAGAGCAGCAATTACTGCGGGGGCGGTGTATGACCTTGGGGATCTATGTGAAATGTTCTTTTTCTGACTGCGTTAAGACAGGTTACCATGACACAAACAGCCCCGGCAACACCTGCATGGTGGGGAGCCTCCTCTTTTCTCTGCAGCCCAGACCACAACCCAAGCTGACAGATTAATACCAGTGTGTGGTTAAACCATCTGTGGGCTTCCTGTAAAAGCACAGAGGGTCTGCGCACACTTCCCTTCTGTATCCACAAACAGGCAGGTCAGCAGTTCTGGACTGCTCTCCTGACAGCCACTGGATTTTCTTTTAAGTTTTGCAACAGGATTCTTACAGCCTTCACTGTGTGAGACAGGATTCTTTTAAAAGGTCTGCTTGGAAAATGTGCTGAGGTTGTAGCATTAAAGCCAACCATAAAACTTGATGTGTCTTGTTGCTGTTTGATCTTGTTTAGATATACAGGTTGGTTAAAGGTGTGTCCTTGCTGTGTCTAAGTATGTGACATCTATGAGGACTGATTCTTAAAGTGTTTCTCTTGGTTCTTGTTTCTCAGAAATACGATGGCGGACATAAAGTTACATTCTTTGCCTGTCAGCACTGGAGCCAAAAGGCGGGAAAAAAAAGTGCGAGGACAGATTCTGCGTAGAGCTAGACTTTTCTTTTTTTTTTTCTTCTTAAAGTGTCTGGCTCAGTCTGAGTTTATATAATTGCACTTTTTACCCCACCTTGTCAGAAATGCTGACTCTGGTCATTTCCTACCTCTCATAAAAGTCTTGTCTGACTTGGCTGCTGTAAAGGTTAACAGCAGCTGTTAGCAGCCAACATGAAAATGTCTGGACAAGCAGACATAAAAATGCATGATCGCAGGTGTATATATTCCAAGCCTGTGGTGGAATATGCATGAAGGCGTTTAAATGTCTCTGCTACACCTGACTTAGTGATGTGGGATTTTTGCTGGCCACTGCCACATGCGCAGGCTCAAAGTCAGCAGGTAACATTCCATGAAGAGATGCTTGGTTTCTTCATCCCGGCCTGACGTGTGATTAGGCAAACTGACAGATGAGCTCAGCTTGGAGGTATCCCACGGCTTCACCCCTCCCTCCCCAGCCCCCTGATTAGACTGGCAGGGATGAGCGCCTCCATGATGGGTAGACTGTAAAAGTGCTAATGTATCTTGCTGATGGGAGCGCTGAGGATCTGGGCCCTCAGGGGTCCAAAGAAGCCTCCCCCCCCTCCACCACCACCCTCCTGTCTCACACTATGTCGCATGTACATGCACGTCCGCACACACACACACCACTACAGTCACAGTGCTGCACCCAAGCATCACAAACTAGGGATTAAATCAACAAAATAGCCAGAAAATTGCTTTTAGTTGCTGCTAAGGTTTTAGTTCTGGGCGGATGGTTGGCTTTCTCACTTTGAAGGCTGGCTGCTCTCCACATGGACCTCTGAGCAAAACCAACCCTAAGAGACCAAAGCGGGCTTTGTGTGAGAATCTGTGGCTCTGGCAAAACTCAGCTTTACACAGAAATAGATATACAGAAGAAAGTTTCACAGACTCCTAGAAATATTCTGATTTGATCTTTTCTCCTCTTAGCTGCCATCCACTGCTCTTTAATATGAAGCAGAACAATCACAATCAGAGAATGTGAGAGTGACCCTGAGAAACACAGAGCTGATCCCTGTGTTTGGACTTCCTTCATGGGCACCCTGTGGCCCTGGCACTATGCTAATGCAGCTGGTTGCTGGCACTATAGACATGGACTTGATACAATCTGACTGCTGCTGCTTTGTTATTCCCTCACTTGGTTTTACTCTATAGTTAGCTTCTCAAACAGCAACAAAGCTTGTTGCCCGCCTTGTGGTTGAATGTGAGAAGAATTTTACCAGGGGAGACCTGCTGGCACACACGCATTTGGTGCAACTGATCTAAATTACTCTGTTGTGAGTAAGTGTTAGGGAAACACTTGAAGTTTTATACCTCACACAGTGGAGAGCTGGAAATGCTTTAGTTGGGGTCCGCTTCAAAAGTGATTAGGTCTGTCGCTGAACTAATTTTATTATATTGTTGTTTCAGGATTAATGTGAATAGGTGCACCAGTCAGACACACAGTCCAACACCACTAACACTCAATGCAATATGGTTTTCAAGGGTCACTAATAGAAGAACACCAACAAGTCAACAAATATAAATGAAATTTATAAAAAATAATCCAACAGTTTTCTATCCTCTTAATGTCTTCATCAAGAAGTAGATTTCTCTCTCTTATCACCATCTTAAAAGTAAAATATGTCACAGGCTAACATAACAAACACCCTATGTGCTCATAGAGCTGGAGATATGTCCAGTAGCTATTTATCCTTGTTTTGGTGCACTTGGAGTTCCCGTTGCAGTTTTTAGATGGAAGCAGAAAGGTTGAAAGGTTAGACTATGGGGCCATTCCTGTAAATATTCATGCCATCTCACGCCATGTCCAAGTTCATGCAGTGAAAAGCAAAAACACAATATTGTTAAACAACGGAGACAAAGTGCCAAAAAAGTTGTATGTGAAGTAGGGATAAATGTCAGAATGTCGGTTTTGGAAATTTACAAGACATCTCAAGTATACCAAGGCAGGATTGATATCTTTTCTGAACTGCTTGTCGGATGGTTGGATATCCTCAAAAACCCACCTCCAATACACGTTTTCATAAACTATCCAACTACTCAACATGCAATTCAGGCAAGCTGTTAATCCTGTTTTAATACCTTTAAAAGACCTGTGGAAATCTTTGAGTGTCGCCTGGACAGCCTCAAGAGAAAAACACACCATTTTAAGAGTGTGGCTGAATGACCAATGGTATTTTTCTCTCTGGGGAAGATGCTCTAATTAACCCATTTAACGTTAACAGCATCATATCAAAAGGGTCTCAAAAATTCAACTCTCAGGAGTGTCTCTTGACATCCCTGCAACTCCAATCAGATGAAGCATCAGTAACTCCAGGTATGTTTTCCAGCATGTCCCCAGATGTTTTTTCTTTTCTTTCCCGCCACGTTGTCTAGGTCTAGAACCATAATCCTTGTGTAAATCGAGAGACTGCATTTATTTCACACAAAGGAGGACCAAGAGGATCAAGATAAGACTGAAACCAGGACAGACCAGTTATCACAAATCCCCTATAAGCAACTGGACACCCCCCACCCCAACATGGCACGCAAAGATCTGTCGTATTATAGTGGTCAAGCTTGTTTCTATTTGGACGCTACTGTTTCAATGAAAATAAATACCTCCTGGTTGGATGATGACATTACCAGTGTGATCCTTTCTTCCTGCTGTGTACTCCCTCCTATCTTTTAGACACAAGTTTTAATTTCAGTTTGTGAAAAGATTGATGAGCAGACTTTTCTGTCTTCTTCCGACAGACATCTTACGCAGAAGCCAGAACTTTCAAAGTCAGCCAGGGCCCCATGCTGACGAACTTAATCGTCTGTGTAGTCCACCTTTGCTGAGACCTCTACCATATGGCAGGTCCAAGATAAATCAGAACAGAAAACTATTACTTGGCAAGCATTCAGCGGCGGTTATCTGTATACTCCTTCTGAAGAGAAAATGCAATTTGTTTTGGCACAAAGAAAAAGCAAGTGTTATCAGTCTGTGCAATGTGTGGCAGGGTTTTTATAAGGCAGAACAACACAGAAGTGCAGCGGATGCTTTTTAAAGAAGGAAAAGAAAGATGCACTAACTATCAGTAGATAATGGCAGCAACGTGAACAGACAGCGCAGCATCCGTCTGATAACTCGACAACAAACAAACTGAATAATGAAGCAGCGTGCCCCACTTGGTGTGTAAAAGCTTTAAATATTCAATGACTACAACTACAACTCAAGTCCCAGGACTGTATGTTAAACAGGTCTGATAGGATGCACATGCTTTCTTTTCATTTCTGAAGTATTTATCAAGCTTGCCTAGTTTTGTAGGTCAGCCATGACAAAAACTCAGCTTGCCTTCTTTGGTACAGAATCCAAATGTGGGTCGCTGGTATAAGGACTGAATGAGGGGTTATTGTCTGGGGTTCTTTTCACCTTGAGATACTGTCACACTGTAACGGGGGGAAATGAGCGGGAAATGGGCCCCAGCCACGGATACTCACTGCCATGTCAGGAATCATAAAATAAACTTTTTTTTCCTCTTATCCTGCCTATCTTTAAGGGTACTTTCTCATTCCAAAGAAATCCACCATCTGCTGATAAACATATTTATCACAATCAACTTGCCTTCAAGGTGGAAGAAAGCTCCCATATACCGCATGTCCTGCAGGTGAGTATTGATTTGAATCCTGTATCTCCACCAAGGTCATAGCCAGAGAGATTGCAAGTTGCTGAGGACAGCACTCTGGCTGTGAGTTATAATCATCAAACACAGAAATGAATTTCCAGGAAGAGGCATAGCTTGAGTCGACTGCTTGATGCACGATCGATGATACGGTTGTTGCTGCTGCTCCGGAAAGGTTTTTTTGAATTTTATCACCTCACGCTCTGGAAGACACACGCCGTCTTTCTCTTTCTTCCTTTTTATGACCGACACAGCCATTGCTGTTGTGCTGAACTACACAAAACCCCCAACGGCAAAATAAAGAAGAAAACTGCTCGCTTAATGGACAAAGAGACGCAATGTTAGAAGACAAGACCAAGATGCAATCAGTTTCAGCTCATTTCATTATGTGTGTGCATGTGTTTGTGTGTGGGAGGGGGTGACTGAGCAGGTAAGACCAGGCTGTCTGGAGGATTTGGTTCAAATGTGGCAGTGATGTGGTCTGGCCATGACATGAGGACACAGCTAATTGGCAAAAGACAGGCCTCCTCACTGTCCTCCTCTGGAAAGTCTTCCAGCTTCTTTCTGACAGAAAAAATATTTCAGAGGCTGGTTAGGTTCAGCAGGTCAGCACACGCTTCACAGACCAACATCTGAGATTTCAGGGCCGGTGTTTCTGAATGCATGGTACCAACGTAACAAATCATTTGATTGACATGCTTATTTACAATACTGCTACAGTGTAAATATATCTTTTGAGCTGCACTGTTTGACAATTTTAGATAAACAATGTCAAATTTGAAAGGGGTGGCACACTATGATAATGGATTCATTAGACTGAGTTTTTTTTCAGAATTCTCTAATTGTGTCTACTTATATTAAAATATTTTCTGGTTTATTTAAACCACTATTAATGCAACTGAATATCTTTTTACATCGTGGACAAAGCAAGAGTTCTGAGGAAGATAGCTTAAGCTTTGGAAAACACTGATCAACCTCTATCAAAATTTTCTGACATTTTATAGACTAAACAAGGAACTGATTCATCAAGAAAATAACTGACTGATTAATTGACAATATAAAATCGTAGAGAGTCTGCACTGACAGCATTCAACAATGAAAATAAGGATAAAATAATTACTTGCAGCTTTGCATCTACCATGTAAGTCGAAAGCACCCAACTGCAGTCCCATTCAGCTTTATGGAGAGTTTTGGGATCTTTTAGCTCATTATTTTGTTCTTGCTGCAGACTTTATGGAGTTAGCGACTAACTGGAGACGAGCATGTTTCAGCTAAAGAAACAAATATTTTCTTTAGGAGTTGGTGGAGACAAAACAACACTTAAAAAGAGACTATACGTTGGATTTATATTAGCTAGACGTGCAAAAGCACAACTCCAATTGACTGCATGAGTAACTGTCCGTGTCTATTAGGTGTACTCGCTTAAATCTGAATTGATCAGTTAATTCACTGATTAGTTAGAAAAATATCAACATCTACATGTCTCGCTTCTGCTGTGTACATGTAAATAGCTGCATCTTTTCTCTGCTTTTCATGATAGTAAACTGCCTACCTTGGGGACCAAACACAGAATTGTATCATCTGTCAACTTGTGTTGTTATTCTATATTTTTTATTTTGTAACACACATTTTTTTGTAATATTTGAAGACGGATGATAAACATATTGTCCACCACCATTTCATGAGGTAAATATATGACAATGTGTTTTAAAAGTCTTATTTTCTTGAAAAAAGTCAGGGAACGGGTTCCAAAAACAAATGAAATGAAGTGGAATTGAAATAGTCCAACAAGCTTTTTCTCACTCACTTTAAGAAAATGACTTGAAAAATGTAAACTACAGTGAAATAACTTGAAAATACTGAAAATGACTATTCATGCCTTACTCCTTTGAGATGCTCCAGTAAAATGAGATGATATTGACTGAGGTCCTGATGATAGTTTAAGACAGCCACTCTGCAAAGTCAACACATTCAACCCTTACCCAGCTCTATCCCTTAGAAGAATAAAATCTTTCCTCTCCTTCTCACACCAACAATCCAACTGAAGGCAGTGAAGTAAAATCAATGAAGCATATCAATATTTTTATTACAACTCTCTCTCTGCTATCATTATTTCCCATATGGTAAAGAAAATAAGAATTTGACTTGCTAAACAGAATTGAAATGGGGAATACTCTGTTTTTTTGATGGATGAAAAGAAGACTGGTTTCATCAAACTGAGGCTGCACTCATTGGCTCTCCGCTGTGACCCCATTGGATCTGATGACACAGATAGCGGGGGAGTGGTGGGGGTTAGTGTGTTCATGGCTGATAAGGTGGACGGGGGAGGCTGGATCTGAGATACCGGCAGAAACACTTATCTGGATACTCGGGGAGAGTGCTCTGCCAACACTGAGCCCTATCACGCTCGCAAGAAGCGCAGAGTGATTTGGAGTCGGGGTTGACATGTCTGACTGATGCCATCCAAAAAACTCTATTTCTTCAACCAAAACCAATTTTCGACTTTGTCACAAAGATATGGGGAAAACGAATGTTGACGAGCCACAGTGCTCATTGGGTCAATTGTACAGCAGACAGTCAAATCTCAGTGCAATTTTTTCTCCATCGTGATAGGACTCATGGCTTGCCGTGAGGCCCATCAATATTCTTTATGACTCTTTCGCTGCGGGTCCAGATGGAGAGGTGGGATGTTAGTCATTGTTCATGAGCTTTTTAACATGCTGGGTGCTGGTGACCTACTGTTTATTAGCCTAACCCCTGCATTGTGTGGAGGCTTGGCGTTCTCATGTGTAGCCTTGAGAGCACATCTACCTGCTGTTTTCTCCAGACACTTGTAATTGCGTAGCACTCTGTTCTAGCTACTTCCTCTCCTCAGCTTTCATGCTGCACTGCAATTACTATAAAAATCGGACTTGTACCTGGCTGCTGCCTGCGTCATAATGTGACACAGGGGTATTGATGTCAACTTCTAGGACTCGTCTAAACTTACAACGTAAATAACACCTTCCTTCTCAGGTAATCAGCTGAAAGGTGAGAGCACAATCTCCTTGCAACCTCAAATGAGCTTCAGATGGCTAAATTTGTATCAATGTCACTTCTTGTGAGCTTTTCAACACATAGCCAGGGGGTCAGCAGTTGGTTTCAGTTGCTCTTTGGCATACTAGTGACACCGCCAAGTGCATTTTTGCATTTCTATTTAATGCATCTATATAAAAGAGATTCATAGAACTGCTTGTTTTAGGATTGTATCTGAGGGTTTTTATCACCGTTAGACATGTGTCATCAATACTTTGGCAAGTGTTGCACAACACGGTGAAGGGGTAGGCAGTATAAGATGTTTAATAGCATTGTCATGAGTCTTGTTCTTACATTTCAAGTAGATTTGTGAGAAAACATGAATACATTTTTCAGTAACTAATCAAACTTCATCTTCTAATGGGAAATAAATATTTTTGTCCGATGGCCAGATCTGGTCTACAGGCCGCTAATTAGCCACCAGTGGTGTTATCCCTGGCAGTGTATTTTTTAAAATGACACTAACAGTAGATGTGACAGAGGAGTGTAGAAATTCATCAAGAATGAATGAGCTGACCTGCAGACTCCAAATCATAACTGAAAAAACTTGCTAAGCAACCCAAGTCTTTTCATGCACCAAAGGAGACCATTTTTATTTTAGAACAGAAATTGTCCCTTTTTATGTCAAATATCTTAGCTATTTGCATTGCAGAGTGACTAGAAGGATAAAATTGGACACTACTGAGAAAACATGTGGAGGAATTTTCACGGCCTTTCAAATTCTGCATGTTTTAGCACTTTACACTGGAGGTTTATTGGTTACTTCCATTCAAACAGGATGGAAAGGATTTTTTTCTCTCAACTAGAAATGGAAGCAAGCATGTTGGCTGTGATACCCGGACATCTGTTTGTCCTTGTCTGTGATGAAAGCCTGAAGCGTGTTGCGTGTCCAAATTGGGAGTGCCTTCCATTCAGACACTTGTATGAGCCTAATGACCTCGGTCCCCGGGGTCGGCTCTTCATTGGCTTCCCCGTTTTTTACCATTTTCCCCAATTTAGATTGTCTGCCCCTCTCAAAAAGGCCCCCATCTTGTTCCAAGAACATTATGGCTCATGCATTCCAATGTGCGAGGTCACTGGTGGAGGCAAAGTGTCAGAGCAAAGTGTCTACCACATGTGTTCGTCTATTGGCTGCCTCCAATGGAGGGCCAGGCAATACAAAGGCATCCCGGATCCCACCGCTCCAAGACTTCCACTCCTTTCCCATTGCCCATTAGCATTGGAGGAACATTAAAAACCATCTGGGATGGTTAAAACACTGGATTTCTTTGAGGGGGTTGGCGGTCTTTGTTCATTTGTTTATGACTAATCTGACTGGGCTTGAGTGGGAGACAGGAAAAGACTGTAATGACTTTTGTGGAGAAGTGCTGTAAATTGAAAGCCATAGAAATATTTTTTGAATACAAAATCAGTGGACAAAAAAGAAGGCATGTTACTGTTAAAATTAAATCATTTAGTCAAACATCTTGGAACTGAGATTTTCTTTGTTCATTGGATTGTTCCAAAATTAGCTAAAATCAGAAGCTCAGTATATGCCATCTTTAAAAAGTGCCATCTTTAGTTACACAACATGTGAGATTCCAAAATGTAACTGATGCCCTTTTGTAATTAGCAGAGAACCCAAAGTGAGTGGTTGACAAAATGAATGACACTTTGTCATAAAGATGGAAGAGTCTACAGTCGTGCTAGTAGCTCATTGAGTCTGTAGTTTTCTTAATATTGAACTTGTGCACTGTGGTGCTTTGACTTAAATGGTAACATCAGTATAACAGCTGCAGTCAAACCTTATGTCACGGACAGTCATTAGCAGCATTTCTCTGTTGTGTTGCACTGTGTATGGTTTTGTGTGGGTGACAAATCGTATTTGAATTAAATTTGAAGTTAATTTTGACCTGATGGTGCCAAAAAGTTTGGAGATCACCAAGTCATCCTCTGGAAACCATGAATCTCAGTTCTGCAGCATAACAAAGCACAGTTGTAATATCTGTACTCCAGTTTCCCAGGTTTACTACAATCACTTACGGAGAACCATCTGGACCACAGGTGGTCATACTCACTGGACTGCGCTGTCCAGGGGAAATTATCTAGAGATGTGTCCAGAAATTAGGTCAAATGTGGCTAAACTTCACTGAACACCACAGTTTTGAGAACCAGCTTGACATTTCACCAGTAATTGGCGACAAAGTCAAAGAAAGATTAAAGAAAGAGAAGGAGGAGAGGCAGCAAAGAGAGTCTGGACCAGCCTGGATAAAAAATGATGTTCATTTAGTCAAACCAAAACATGTCTCCAGAGTCCTGCCCAGCGTGGTTCATCATGAATGCCACGATTATTGTTTGCTCTCAGTCATCACTGGAGGAGCTAAGTGGGGTTAAAGACAGTCACCCTCTCATGGAGCTTTGTAGGGCATGGAGCGTTGGGAGCTAACAGCTGTCCAAACAAAGGCCTGATTCCCACTCATCGTTATGCCGAGTGTCACTGTCAGTGGCTACTCATATGTGTAGCCAAAGCAACATAAAACATTAATGCACCAAGCTCACTCTGCTACCTACGATCAGATAGCACGCCTGTTAGTTAGAGTTAGTCAATATGTGAGCAGAAAATCATGTGTGACATGTTCATGGAGATAAATCAAAATTAGACAAACATCTCCTTAAGATAATTCAGAAGGATTTAGAAGTGTGCAGTGAACCTGAAGTTGCAGCTACTGAAACCCAGCCAGGCTCCTTCACTGTGCCTGTATCTCCTCATCATACACAATTACCATCCAGCAGACGCTGCCCTGGTATCCTGTGGGTCTCCTCCACCGCAGCCCACCTCACTTCTCCACACACACACACACACGTCTCCCTTTCCTCTGTGACTCACCCATTCACCCCCACTCTAAGATGTACATAAGCTTTCCGATATCAGCCGCCATGAGGATATAATTTCCCTCAAACAGCTTCAGGGGTATACAGTGTAAATCTGTGAAACCTGCAATAAATCCTGCCTTTTGCCTGCCTTAAACAACAGCGGCTCAAAGAATTCCATCAGCTCTCTGTGGAGAATCCCACTGTGCTCTATAAACAGTTTGGGATTCTAAAAACTTTAAAGTGACACATAGCCTATGTCAATGTTGATAATACAAACAGCACACTTATTCTTTTAAAAATGGAAATAATGAGTTGTAAAACTCACCTTTGTTAGTTGCACAGATATTGGTCTGTCACTGATGCTGTGCATGACTCAATAATGTCATTGTCTCTGTTTGTGCCAGTGTTACACTGACCTAGCTCAGACAAAAAGCAATTGCCCTCAATCCAGATATATATGCTGTCAGCATCTATACCGATGAATACCAGTTTATTTACTAACGTATCAAACATTCTCTCCTTCAGATTGTCTGTTTCAATTTCCGCAATCCTCCCATGGGATGCAAATAACAAACAAATGAAGCTGACCTGGGGATAGGAGACTGTGGAGCACATGGAGATGAACAGTAAGCGACTGTTTGTGTGTCAGTGATGCAGCCACTTTACAGCCGGCAGTGTGTATGCTGGAGATCTGGGAGAGGAACCAACCAGCAGCATCTAATGCAGAGCAGCTGTCTGTCTCCTGGGTTACACAAGCCTACTGTCTGCTGGCAACCATAAAGTGTACAGCTGGACCTACTCCGGCGAGCAGCGTACACACACGCATTTAAACACACACGCACACACGCACACGCACAGTCCATCTCTGCTCTGCTGTGCCATCAAACCACAACTCAGCATCAGCCCTAATGCAAGCAGAATAATTCAGAAGATCATCACAGCCTTCCATCTCTGAAGACACCACTCCTTTTACCTGCTCTGCTAATAAATAGAAAATAGCCAGCAAGAGAGGAAAACTTTTCACTGTAAAACATAATTGGCACCCAGGTGCATGCAGTAAAGACCAAAATTAAACCAGTCTCTCATGTCCGGGCTCATAAAACATGAGGATGAATTACAGTAACTACTTTGATGAATCTCATTATGGCCAACATCACCCACATTCTTCACTGGAGGTGAAAATATAGCGTTCAGCTTTTTCTATAAAAAATCATGACAAAAAGTAACTGACAGCAGTTTAAACAATTTTGTCATTTATCGAGCAAAAGTCTGAAATCGTGCTTTTTTTTCATATCAGAAGATTTCAGGCTTTTATGGGATTTTTCACATTAAAAAAAACAAAACTGAACAATTAATAACCAACAGAAAGAATGGAAATAACCACTACAGTACATTTAATTTAAAAAAAAAAAAAAAGACTTAAACTGGAAATATTTCCTGCAGCAAGTTTTAATATCAACTCATATAAAAGTGAAGATGAGCTGAGAGGATCTGATTGAAGTTATGAAGTTGTCAAGCTCTGCAATTCAATTTTCTCAATTGTCTTAATTAGGTGAATCAATCAGCTCATTCATTCTGCTCCCAATCAACCACGCCGGCTCCATGCAGGTAAAGGAGGTGACTTACCTCACACACAATGCTCACAGCCGCTCCACTGATGAGAAAATCTAAGCAGAAGCCGTGTTGAGAGAGACTTATCAGCCAGCCCTGACAAATGTTCTCACCAGTCTGTATCTCTCAGAGTGCTGACAGCTCTGTCATCTTCCCTCTTCTCTCTGTTCTCTTTGAGTGTTTACTCGAGTCTACCTAGAGAGCCGGCTGATGTTGTGCAGCCAGTGAGAAGAGAGAGAGAGCGCGAGAGAGAGAGAGAGAGGGTGAGAGAGACAGAGAGGGAGAGAGTGAGAGAGTGAGTGAGAGAGAGAATTCCCTTTCTCTTAAACAGTAGACCCTCTGCGGTCAGACTCCACTCCCACCTACTGCTCTCTTAAATGCACCCACCACCACCACCACCACCCCACCCATTCACCCTCTCCACAGCATTGTGACTGAAAGCGAAGGAGCTGAAACAGGACGCCTCAAGGCTGGAAGGAGAGAGACAGAGAGGGAGAAAGTAGGAGAGAAAAATGGGGGG
>NW_007577933.1:368114-369106 GCF_000690725.1 Stegastes partitus
GGGAAGTGGATGGAGGGGGTGGGATGGGGTAGTGGTGGTGGTCGGACCATTAGTGGCAAATTGCAGTGGGCAAGCCAATGGAAAGCAAGATATGAGTGAATGCAGGGCCTGCATTAACATAGCATTTAAGAACTTGAAAGCTGGGAGTGAACAAGGGCCGCCAATGGCTCCATTTGTAAGATTGATGAGGATGCAGACCCCAGCAAACACTGCATGTACACTGAAATGTTGCACTGAATGAATGCTGAAAATATCCCATCAAAATGAAAGTTCTGAAATAGTTGATATATTGTTTTTTTTGACCGTTTAATATAAAAGCCTGATTATACCAGAGCAAAATCTGCCTAGTCAATGCATGGTCATGAGAATTATGCAGGGACTCCTTGCAGGGCTAGCTGGTGTATTCTGTTAATGTCATATGAGATGGATAGGGAAGGGTTGTTCTGTTTACAGTTTGAAAGCATCACATCACATCAGCTGGCAATAAAAAAAAAGGGGACAGCTGCCAGTCTTCTTTTCTTCTTTCACCATAGACTGTGTGAAAAAGGCAGACGTAACCTCCGGGTCTCAAGCCAGTGCAGAAGTGCCTTACAGATGCATTCTTCATTTTGACCAGCAGATGAGGCTCCTCTGGTTGCTCAAAGAAGTCAAATTGACTACAAGTTAATGAGATAATGACCCTGCTTCTCACTTGATTTGTTACCTCAATAAACATTTTAGTAATGGGTTAAGGTCTCAATCAGTAGGTTCAATACAAAATGATCTTCATTGTGTAAATTATGGTCCCATTTAGAGGAAAAAAGACAATAAAGCAGGTCGTGCTTTAGGGTGGAGATACCATGTGATTGACAGGTTGCCACTGTAATATTACCGTGTACTTGTGTTCTCAGTGAGATGGTGTTGTCCAAATGCCAGACTTGATGCTTCAAAAAGTAGCTTACTTTGCATCCATCCATCCATTTTCTATACACCGCTTAGTCTTCACTAGGGTC
>NW_007577933.1:369256-381156 GCF_000690725.1 Stegastes partitus
ATAAAGCAGGTCGTGCTTTAGGGTGGAGATACCATGTGATTGACAGGTTGCCACTGTAATATTACCGTGTACTTGTGTTCTCAGTGAGATGGTGTCCAAATGCCAGACTTGATGCTTCAAAAAGTAGCTTACTTTGCATCCAGAAAATACCATATTGTTCTAAAAATACTGTGCTTGTTATATATAACACTGTATCTTTCAAACCTCAGCAACCTCAGCATTTAATTACCTCTACTAATGGAACTTGGTTATTGTGAGACATCCATGTTTGTCTTCTTTTCCTGGCAGTTTCATACTTTATATTACCAAAAGGTACTCATAGCCAACCAAGAAGACACTAGCTCTGATAAGTAGAAAGTACAATAGAAGAGGACAGGTGATGTGACGGCCCCACCTATTATATTGGTTGGGCACATTGGCTGTCTGTGTTTTGTTCTGCTTCCTCAGGTCCCTAAACTGCTGGAGACTGAGTGGGCAGTCCTACCTGCTTGGCATGCCTGGGCCCAGCGCTCCCAGGCTAAAAAAGGGCCAACCCCTCAGCTCCTGCTCTCTCGTCATGCTTGTGCATTACGGCCATGCTGTCATTTTGGTTTGTGTCTCTACATCAGACAACACCTCGCACCACATCGTATCCAGGCATCCAGGTATCTGCACCTACACTACTGATATCAATGACTTACATATCTCACTCTGGTAATATTAATTTAAGCAGTTAATAAAAGACAGCACTTGACTCTAGCAATACCTGTGTCGTCTCTTCTCTTTTGTCGTAACCTATTTGCGGGGTTGTGACAAAGTGGGGGCTCGTCTGGGGGAGGACTTTGCCTACACTTTTTCCTGAAAATGTACAAAAGCGCAACATTGACATGCCAAAATGGTGATGTGGTCTCATTCGTAGGGCCACGAGATCTGGTACGTATAGGGGTCTATTTATTGTCATTGTATGTGCAAAGTTACATTTTGCTATCGTGTTGTCTTCATGTTGAAAGTTATCAGCACAAACACTGTATTTTGAGTATGGATATGAACACAGGGCTACAGGAGTCAGGGTTCAGGTTGTGGAGTGTGGAGTCATGTTGATTGTTTACATTTGGCATTGTGAGTCTTGGATTGCTTTAAGCATGGAACTCTAAACCTGGAAATTTCCAGAGCAGAACATAGGATTGTATGTTCCCTGCTGCAGATGTTGGAGGAGAGCACTCAGGTAAGACTGAGACCATATGGTAATGGTTCCCAATGGTCCAACCTAATTTGCTAATTTCCGCGTGAGTGTTACAAAACGTTAAACTCAGTGATTTTTGGTAAACTGTCTACCATAACTGGCCTAAAAAATGGGATCAAATACAATAAACATTTCATTAGGATGTCAGCATCTTTGAGGTTGAGCCATATTCTGGACATGGCATACTTTGGCTGTCACTAATCTTAGTGAACGCATCAGAATTGAACACAGGAACAAGAAAACTTAACAAATTTAGATTGAGACAGTTTGGTGAATAAAAGAATGGTGGCTTTTTATTTTATTTTTTTCTTCTATCCACTGAATGATCCATTTAACTGCTTGGGCGACTACCACCAAGCGGAAACTTGACACTCTGGATAAAACAATGGTGCCTGCAACCATCTCTTGATTAGATTTTGCTCCAGATACCGACCACACACTGGTAGCAATTACCAGCCATTCTGTGCTCTGGAATTTGATGTAAACAGGCAAAACTGCCTCAAATAAACACAGGAACAAAGAGCTCAAGAGGATCCTGCACCACACAGCTCCAATCCAGCCCTCTTCTGTTGGCTCGATCAGAGCTGTGACTTCAAACCGGAGAGAAATGCACATCAAAAGATCTTCCATGAGAGTCAGTATGAAGGATGGTGTGACACATATTAAGTCAGAATATGACCCCTCAGACTGATCAAACAGGCTGGAGGTTATGGGTTTGGGCTTTTTTTGTGCTTGATGTATCATACAACAGCTGCTCAGCAAAACTGGAATTTCTTGGGCAAACTCTAAAAGGCATTAATGATGCAGGTTCAGGGGAACATTTTAAGCTAAATAAATCTATGGTTTTCTTAACTTATGTAAAGCAGCCTGTGGGGAAATATGTTTATCTCTTATCTTATTTAAAATGCTCCACATGTTGATATAGATTTGTTGGTATGTGAGTGAAGATCCAAGCATCAGTGGGGAATGTATGCTGAAGGTTTCGTCCGGGTTGAGTGGAGCTTTTCTCAGCAGGGGAAATGATCCACGTCTTGTTGCTGAGAACCGGTAGCTAGTCAGGCAGAAAAGATCCTCTCTAATCCTATATACAGCACAATGGCACATATGTAGCACGGCTATCGGGTGATAAAACGCAAATTCAATGACTTGAGGGGCACTAAAATCATTTTCATCCCTGCTCCCCAGGGAGAGGGAGAAAATCTATATAGTCCGGGGGAAAAGATCTTTTTTTAATGACTTCTGGCTGTAATGATATCATTTAGATGAGATGATGGGTTGAAAGCTTGGCTATCTATAGCACCTGTTTTAAATGACTGTAAATGTAGAATCCCTGCGTCTCTCCATCTGTTCCTGTTCTCACCTTCCCGTCGCACTCTCTCTCTCTTTCTTTTTCTCCCTCCTTCCTTCGCAGCCTCACCAGGCTTCGCAGCGAATTGCTGTGGGAGTTCTCCACCTCCCTGTTTGCAAAGGCGTACCTGTTCACCGACTTTCAGAGCAAGTGAACTGAGCGGGTTTGATTTCCCAGATGACACCCTGTATGTGCATCCTCGCCTGTCATCCAATTTCTGCCGCTTCGGAACCAGACGTTTGCTTGAGGGAGCCCATTTTATTTCCATTAGAGCACAACAATGTTCGGTTTTATCGGCTGTCATTTAACATATACACAGAAAGAAAAATGCTACAACAACATGCCAAAGAAGGAGACAGAACAGCTACCTGCACTGAATGTTACAGTGCATGTGCTGCGTGAGGCTGGAAACATCAGCAGGCACTGGAGAGGGACGGGCTATTTTCAAAAACTGGTCACTGCTACAGAACTGATTTAAAATTCAATTTACAAGTTGCAAAGTGCAATGAAATCAATTATGAAACAATACACAGGAACTTAATTGTGGCGGTGGTTTTCACAGAGTATGCCTTACTGCTGGAAAATTTAATCTAAGAAGAGAAGTGAGGCAAAGGTTGCCTAGAGCACTTATAATAAGGTCTTCTTGCCACTGTATAATTGGTGGCGTCTAACTTGAAGGAAGGGAAAGAGACTCTGTGGGAAGTAAGACACATTCTGTCAATGACAGTGAGACCTAATTATACTATGCAGCCCCTGCAGCCATGGTGGATGTCAAAGCGGGCAGCAATAAGGCAGTCGATGGGGAAGACACACCACCTACCATGGGTGTGTGTGAGCTTTCAGGTGACCTGGAAAGACCTGTTTACCTCATTAAAAATGAATCACAAGGTAATAAGGGCCCCGCTCCCATTCCTCCCTCCCAATGTCTGTCCTTCATCCATTATGCAGCAGCGAGGTGGGACGGTGTGGGTTAAGTCCTCAGGGAGGGTCACTTGGACAGAGTCTGCCTCCTCCTCCCCAAGCTACAGAAGCCCCCTCTGAAATGCAATAATGAGACGATAACGCAGTGATAGGTAGTATAATGTTGGTGATGAGTGCTGAGGCGAGTAGTCCATATAGCAGCAGCCATCAGCCATCAGCCTGTAGCCACAATAAGTTAAACAAGGGAGAAACAGCCTGTTAGCAGTGCTCCATAATTCATGACATAGGGAATAGATGGGCCCCTCGATAGCTTTCATGAAACATGAAGGCGCAGTCAAAGCAAATGTTTGTGTTTTGCTTCTCTGCAGCTGTTTGAAGAGCTGTCTGCATCATATTTGTAACAGAAATTGCCTTATCTAAGAAGTTTTATAGTTTCAGCATGAGCAGGAAAACAGGTCTGAGATCTGAAGGTCAATGGGTAAAATATCTGACCGAACAAAAAAAGGCTAGAAACAGGGTGGGAGGCGAGTATCCTAGAATTAAAGGAACAGTTCTACATTTTGTAAAACTTCATTAATTACTTTTTAAGAGTGACATTAGCTGTGTGTCTTTAAAGCTACAGTAGGGAGAAATCTGGAAAGGCAGACGACCCCAGTAGTTCTAACCTCTCTTCTCTCTGTTCTTAGCTCCTCTCACCAGACAAGCATGAGCTTCAACAGCACAAAGTTAGTCCAGATAAAAATCAACGATCTTTTGTGCTTCACTTGAGATTCACGCTTCACTCTCCTGAAATAAAGTCCTATGTCTGACCCTTTGTGCCCTGCATCCTGCTCTCAACACAGACTTTGCTGCTATTTATCCTATCTAATCTTATCGGGGAAAATCTGAAATCTCCCGTCATAGACTAGATTTTGTAATGCCTGAAAACAGAGCCAGGAGCCGGTATGGAAGTCCAGCTTCTTCTCAGACCACTCAAATGACATTATGTTGAAGGGTTAGTAATTCTTGCCTTACCACAACATTAAAGCTGCAAAAATGTATATTTCTACACTGGAAGTTGTTACATTCTACACTGGAGGGAAGGACTTGGTGTAGTGAGAAAAATTTCTCTTTGAGTTATTATCATTGGATTGCAGTTCCCCTGTTGTTTTGGATTTTACGGCCCATAAATTCAGGGTTTTGGTTTAGTTTAAATGTGTTTCCACCTATTCTTTATGCATATGGATTGTATTTGTTTATCAGAAATACGCTTCTGCTGCTATGCTGGCCTACTCCACGACTGAATTCACCACCTAAGAGTGGCTATGTTACTAAGTTACTTGCTATTATTTCATTAGAATGCAATTACATAATGTGAATATATTCGATAAAACATAACACGATAAACCCAAATATAATATTTTACAGGTATATGTCGGCCTTGGCCAGACTTTACCTGGGTTTAGTGGGGCTGCTACACCTGTGGTAAGTTGGGACCAGTTGTCAATCCCCCAAGAGTGTTCTTAATCTTAACATCTTACTCTGAGCAAGAAACCACACAAACAAGCATTAGAGATTCTGGGCATAGGAAGCTTTATTCAAGCATTATTCCTCTGCTGAAGAAAACCCTGTAATGCTGTGGGAGAAGTCATCATTGTAGACCACACACAGTCACAACTGCTGGACCCATCTGTATAAATGGCCAGTAAATGTCCTCAACACAGTGTCAGGACCTTGTATCTGTGCTGTGGTGTCTGACCTCTGACCCTATAACCATTCTCCACCCATTTGTGTTGCTACAGTTGCCACCCTATTCCCTACATGCCTGACAACTGCTTCAGTCATCCAAGCTGACTGTGCCCATTCGATACCTCAACTCTCTGGATCTGTTTCAAACACAAGACACTGAAAGCTGCAAGGGGACACAGAATATAAGCAACCTTTTCAGATCTCAGATTGTCTTACAAGCCACATGTTACGCAATCAACACCAACCTCTCAATTTTTCCGCTCTTATGCAATTATATGTATTTGCCTGTTTTATGATGAACGGTTCATTTTAACCACTGAACACCACTTCTACAAACAAACAGAGCTCACAGAATATGTCAAGGAACCGCAGAAGACTCATAAATAAATGAGAATTTTATTACCAGGGACCCATCTAACCTACAGGAAGTAATGATAAATCTACTCCAACTACTTTGATTCCAAACAGAAATGAAGATCTGTGCTGGCAGTATGTTAAAAAAATCCGAGGCTTGGAAAGAGGAACTAGCAGTTAGTGTAACAGAGTGAAAATTGCTGCCCAGTCCACTCCCACACAACACAAGGGTGGAATGTGTCTGGTCGGAGCTGAGAGACCCTCCTGGGTGAAATGACCCCCTGAGACCTGACCTCACCCAGGAGTGACAGGGGAGAAAGACATGCCACACACACCCAAGCAAGCCCAGGTTACACCACGCTCATCTTTCAACCCCTCTGTCCTCATGCAGAGTTACGCAAGGCCAAGAGAAGTCAAAAATGAGGGGGGACTTCTACAGCACTACATCATTCTCTGACAGACAATAAACAAACTGCTTCTCTAAAATAATACAGTTTTATCCTAAGCAATATATCAGCTAGACTATGAGCATACTATGGCACCTTGGTGCATTTCAAAGTGCTTTAAAGATGACTGACAAGCTGATGATGAGAGTTCAGATGTAAATACTGAAACTATTTGAGACAAATGCACACAAGAAATGCAAAAGATATAAAGGTAATAATGAAATCAATTTGAAAAGATTGTCTTAAAAACAAATAAATGACAGACAAGATTGATCAAATTACCGGTAATTGATAATTAAATGTAACTTACGTGTGCCCCAACATTGAAACTTCACCTTTATACAACTCTAGAAAACACCAATGACTCATAAAGCCTGTTTAACGCTGGCCTGAACATTCAACACAATGTTATTTGACAAAGTGCATGCAAATACATGAAACATAGGCAAATGAGGAAAACAGCTCAGGAGCAGCCTGGAAAAATGTTGCAAAACCACAAAAATAAAACCAATTGCTGAAATGTAGCAAATATGCTTCCAGGAGAAGCTATCTGTCAGTGGTGTTGGAAAATGCACTAACATATATTTTTGTTTGTTTTCTAATGGTGTGATTCATTTTGCAGAAATTTGATATTTGCATGTGTTTTCTCAGGTTGCAGTTCACTGAGCTCTTAGTGCTGCCTTTATGTGGGACACTGCTACAGAATTAAGAATGAAGCTGTGAATATCAGTATGTCAGTTAACGTCACAATATGCTGATATTATTCCTCAATAGAAATGTGTTTCAATGCACATTTGTGGTGGCCACAATTGATTTTATTTTTTTTTGCCTTTTTAAAGAGTCATGCTTTAAACAAAGTGCGTGTCTGATTGTCAGACAGCATCTGCAACCCCAGTCCCACCCACCCATCTCTAAAGTCAGAAAATAAGGGGCAATTTTTGCCACTTTCTGAAACTGACAATCTGACGCGTTTTCACATCAGGCAGTGAAGGCCAGCTATGTGGAGGTGAGAAAGTAAGGCTCCTGACTACACACAGACTAATTCTTCTCAAGCATACCGCTGACCTTTAGCAGCATGCAGGTCTGCGTTAAGCACCTTGACGTGGTGGCTAAGGTTGGAAATGTCCTGAAATCCTCAGCTCGTGTCACATTTACTATTGAGTCTGTCAGCTGGGAAAAATCTCCATCTCCCAGAGGTAATTAGAATGAAGTGTGGAGATTTTTCTACTGGCTTAAATAGAGCATCTCCCCAGAAAAATCATGGATGCTGAAGGGATGTCTAAATGAATCCAGCATGTCTATCACACCAGTGGAGTTTTATTAGAAAAATCAGGTAATGAAGGAAAATGAGCCGCCACTGCTGCAGGACGAGCATTTACTTTACTAGCTAATTAAGCAGCCTATTATTACAGTCAGGAGTTTGTAAGTTCCTGTAGCAGATGTTCAGCCATTTGTCATGCCTGACTGCAATGGGAATTTCTTTCACATTACTTGGATATAAAACAGGGCACTGTGTACCTTGAAAGAGGTACAGCAGGTTCCTATTTACTTGTGGTTGTTGATGCCACCATCATGTTGCAATAGCACTATTTTTGTGAGATTCAGATATTGGATTTAAAACCTCTCATTTTCAGCACACCTAATTTCCACATGGATAATAGTATGTAACAGCATGGATGCCTCCAAGGACTTTGTTATTATCTCTTCTATTTTAAGCTTCCAGAGGAGCCCTTATAGTACAGTATGGCAGATCCCATCCGTTGTCTGCTAGCTGAACTCGAGCTCATATTTAACATCACACAGGTTGACATCACACAGGCAGATACACGCCTGCTGCATATGCCAGGCTCCATTGCTTTGTAGATTAGCATGTCATGGAGTTCAGAGTATTTCTACAAGCCTATAAAGCCTAAGCTGTAGTATTGCTTATGGTTTAAATATTATGTGATTTGTGCCACAAACTATAACAGAAGCGTAAGCTGCAGAATTCAGTCTGACAACAAGGATCCAGGGTTGATATTTTATTATCAGGAGCAAGTTGCAGCATCACAGGAAGAGTTTAAATTCCTGTATCTTGCTTCCTCAGCATTGTAGCACAGGGCTCACATGTCTATGATGGGGCTTGACGCACTGCAACCTAATAAATGAGCCAAAACACATGCAAATGAAGTAAAAACCAACAGAAATTTGACAACACAGTATTGAGACGAAAAGGTGGAAAAGAAATAAAGCATAGGCAAGTCCAGAGAAATATAGGTTTTGACATCACAGCAGCAAAAAAAAAAAAATGCTGCAAATACAATCAAATGCAAGAAATGTAACCAAATACAGATCAGGGCATTGTTGACTGCTCGTCAATAGAACTGGAAAATGAAGAGGATTCATGTTTATTTCAGTTTTCACATCCTAACTGTATCATTTGGATGTTACTGCATATATTTGCAATTCGATATACAGCAAATATACAGTATATAGTACTGATCAGCCACATCATTAAACCACTGACAGGTGGACAAGTGCATAACTTTGATCATCTCATTACAATACAATGTTCTGCTGGGAAACCTTGGGTGCTGGCATTCATGTGGATATTACTTAGTGAAGTACCCATTACGTAAACATTGTTGCAGACCAAGCCCACCCCTCATGGCAACAGCACATCCAGATGGCAGCAGCCTCTCTCAGTAAGACAATGAAAGGCATTGACACAAATCTCTGAACTTCCAGATCCAAATCTGCTGTAAGGTAGGAATAAGTTACCAGGGTCCAAACACGACACATTATCAAGGCCTATAAAGGTTACTCACAGGAAGCACCAATATGGGCTTCCTGGCACTTCTGAGTTCAGTCCCATGCTCAGGAGCTTGCTTTTCCAGGTGAGCATGTGCATCCAAAACTTGTGCTGAGTTTCTGTTGGTTCCTCACAGACATGACTTGGCTTTTTTACATGCCTACATTTACCATCAGTGAGGCAGGTGTTGTACAAGATCACTGTGGTGAAAAAAAAATTGCTGCACTGAAAGGCAAGGTTTTCAATTTACCACTCTTTCAGCCATTTAACCCTCCCCAAGGCACAACCTTAGTGGCAGGGTGTAGAGCTCAAACAGTCATAGGGATCTAATAGTGGAGCAGGAGTGAGATGTTTTCTGGGCACATCCCATTGGTAGAAGACCCCTGTGTGGACCCAGACAACAAAACAGAAGGATTTCTGGACTACCTTGTTCAACCTGCTGCTACTGAGACTTAACTCATTGTAAATCCATCCATCCATCCATCCATCCATCCATCCATCCATCCATCCATGTTCTTTCCAGCAACTTTTTCCAATTTGTCATGGGGAATGCCAAGACATTCATAGGCCAGATGAGATATGTAATCTCTCCAGTGAGATCTGGGTCTACCCCTGAGCATGCCACGTTATTTTGGTCACTACCCAGAGCTCATGACCATAGGTTGTGATTGGAACCTAGATGGACTGGTAAACCGAGAGCTTTGCCTTCCAGCTTAGCTTCGCCTTCCAGCTTAGCTTCCTCTTCACCATGATGGTCTGGTACACCCACACCCATATTTCTGCTGGTGCTGCACCAATCTGTCTGTCCATCAGAAAAGACTATTCATCAATATGATATTCCCTGGAAACCTGAATATAGCTTCCTATGTTTCTTCAGTACAACTTACAACATTTGATGTTGTTGTTAAAATTTGTGGTGCATTAGTCTCAATTGGCAGCCTGTTCCATTAACTGCTTTTCTGTAAGTGTAGTAGATTGAGCTCTGTTGCACATGTACTGTTGAACTGGATCTAGTTGTGTTTATCTGAGTCTATCACACATATTTGTTGTGCACTTCTCTATTTCTTTATATGCATTGCATGGAGCTTTCAGGGCCATCGTAGTTCACACTATAGGTCAGACAAAAATAAAGATGCACACAATAATTGAAGCTCCCTTCAACATACATTGTTCATATGGACAGGGGAGGACATCTTCAGGCCATAGTTAAAGCTAAAGAGCTTCACGTCCATTCAAGCCCAGCATCTCTTTATGGTTACTTTACCACAGTCTGTCTGGGCAAAGGGTTCAGGCCTGTGTCTTTTCCTCTTTTGTCTGCTCTCCTGGGGGACATGAATGGGAGGTTGGGGCCTGAACAAAAGGCAGATCATGGGTCTATTGGGGGGACAAATGAGCTTAGTTTGGGTAATGGCAGCCAAAAGGAAAGGGAGGTCTGGAGAAGTATTGAGGCTCACCTAGAACCGGAACGGGAGGGGAGATGAGTCCTCAAGGATGAACAGCTGAGATCCTCCTTCCCACACTGCACATGCTCTGTCACTATCTGACTACAACAGGGTCCGTTCTGTCTATGGGTGGAGGAAGGGAGCGATATCTAGGGAAAGGGTGGTGAAGGAAGAAGAAGAGAAAGACCAGCTGATTGCACGTTTCTCCACGGCAACCCTTAGCCCTGATTAGACATGTAGACTTCATAAAAAGGCGGATGAACTATGACCTCATAACGATCATAACGACACACTTAAAACATCCATACATCATTACATTCCTTTCAGCACCATGTGATTATGGACAAAAGCTTGTATCACATAGATTTGGCAAACAACAAAGTGGGGAAGCTTAATTTGGGCACTGCATTTCAGCCTAAAAGCCTTTTGATCTATGCGTGTAATTGCTTATTTTGCCAATAACATGATCGCAATTTTAATATGACTCATATGCCACGGCCTGTTCTTTCACCTCTACAACTTCTGAGCAGCAGCCATACCTTCCCGCCCGCCCCTAGGATCAAGATAAGACCTTTTCTTTCAAAGGAGATAGATTTGAGATTTCTCCAAATGTCACCTTATCACAAATGCCATTTGAATTCTACCCTTCCACCTGCCTTTGCTGCTTCACACTTTCATTTTTTGTTGTAAAAAAAACATTTCTTTGTGTGCACACCATTTTCTCCTATACACACACGCTTCTCACCATCCCTATGTCATTCCACCAAACTCCCATGTGGTTTCCCTTGTCGTCTGCTGCTGCTTACCTATAAGCCCCTCTCCTGTGTTGCTAATCCTGCAGACAGCAATACAGATAGTACGTCATACTGCAGACCACAGCCTGTAAAAGCAGGATATGAGCCGTTTATAGCAGAACAAGAAGAACCAAATGTGGTCCAACTCTAATGTGATGGATTTTAGGGTATGATTGACTAAATATTTGGTACAGTTGTTCATTTCTACTATTGAGCGATGTGGATTTTCTTTTCAACCTCTGACATTAACAGACTTTAATTAAGCTTTGTAACCAAATTCACATTCAAGTGGAATCTAGTACTGGATGAAGAATTAAGGGTGATAAGACTGTCCTCACGAGGAAAATGATAGTCTTGCATCTCATATGTCCACAGTTCTGCTTAAGCACTGGAGAATGGTGTGACCTTATTATCATTCTGTAAATGGGGGCTTGTTTGTACTTCTTTAAACCAATCTTGTGGTTGTGCAATGGTCTTCTTTCAGGGAAAAGCATCATAACGTTATTAAAGAGCAGTGCAGCTTTTTACAGCATGTCTACTCTAGAGGTGTTTTTGGATCATTTTACTGTTAAACTTGTACAGTACTCAGGTATGTTTAAGTCCAAAGCTGCCACAACCATCAGTGTGTACCTGTAATAATATAGTAATTATATTGCATTGTTACATGACAACATTGTTTTCCTTTGGAGAGGTAAGACAGCGGTTTTGAAGAAAAAGCTTCCAATGTGAAAGAAACAAGAAGTTTCTTAAGACTTGAGATCAGTGTTTTATTTTCCTAACACTGGTTTGGTTTGGGGCTGCAAGGTGGAACGGTGGTTAGTACCGTTGCCTCACAGCAAGAAGGTCGCTGGTTC
>NW_007577933.1:381576-389727 GCF_000690725.1 Stegastes partitus
ATTTGTGCTACGGCATAAACAAACATATTCCAGGAGTACATGTGTTTTCTTCAAAATGTAAATGCGAATTCAGTTTAGTTACTCAGAAATTTACTATGCAAATCAACCTATGAATGGACACAGATGGAGCTGAGATGTCACTATTTTTAGTTATTTTTGAAGTTATAAATATTAGTGTGACTTTGAGAGTTTTGGTTTGATTTCTTTTGGAGCAGGACTGCAAAATTTTGGTTTCACATAAGCGCTGTATAAATTGGGGGATTAGCAAGAAATGGACAGAAATCAAACTGCAGAGGCTGAGACAACGGTTATATTTTCCATAGGTTATGCAAAAGGTTGTTTATTTTAGCTTCCCAGTTGAGAAGTTGTTATTAACAACATTTAGGGATGTTTTTAAGTAGAAATGTCTGTCTCTGGTGTTAATTGACACTGCCTTGCTGTCTTGAACTGCTGAGTGACATCTGATAGCACCTTGTTAAACATATTCTACGCCGGCTGTAACGATGTGTTTTCTGATGTCGCTGATGTGACTGATGGCCGATGGCGACCTTTGGGTACAAGGCTGGGCCACAGGCTGACAGGTGATGTGTGAAGCGACAGGAGATGAGCTGCTGAATAATGGGCCCTTGTCAAAGCCTATTCCTTTGCTTTAGAAGAGCTACTATACAAGACAGAGTGGCCCAGGCTCCCATGATTGATGCCCACCTCAGAACTGGGCTCTGATAGGCTGTTGGGGGTCCCTCAATGTGAATGAAATGTAGCTCTTGTTTCAGTCATGTCACAGTGCCAGACCATCCACAATGTCGTCATCTGCTATAGTGGCAAAGACATTAAGGAAAGGCATGTTTTGGAAATCCATTTAAGCTCTGTTAGGATATCTGTTAGAGAAGCTGCAATGAATTTTAATGAGGCTCTTTCTCTTAGAAATACTTTGAGGGAGGTGTTTCTAATGGAAACTGAGGCATAGGGATGTTAACTTTTATAGCTTATCTCCACTGTTTATGTTACCCAGCAGTAGAGCTGGAGGCAGACATGCTGTGAAGAAGCCTCAAATTTCCATTTTGTACCTTCTTTTCTTCCCTCCACCTTCCTTCCGTTTTTCTTCCTTACCTTTCCATAACAATCTTTTCTCTTGTTACTTTTATCAAGCAGTGGAAAAGAAGCAGCATGCCCCAGACTTTATAGGATTTCAAAGAAGGCGTTTACTGCAATCTTGAATAAATCACCTGCAACCAAAGACGGCGCCAGTGCCTCTGAAGAAAACAGCCGTCCATCATAACAGTGCTGCAGCTGTGATGGATAGAGGTGAGAGGTGAGGGCAGGCGGGTCAGTGCCTCAAGAGGCAGCATCGGACAAATCATATGAAGCAGCTGCGAAGAGGTCCGAGTGTTGCTCTGCTCTCCACAGCTATTATATTTACTTAATCAGCTTCAAGGATGAGCCATTAAGAAGCTATTCTACGTGTCAACATTGTGCTCCACAAGAAAAAGTAATGCTCTCTAAATGATGGTAATTAACCCCTTCATGGTGTTTCATTTTTGCTCAAAATTGCATATTTTGCAGTCTTTGTTCATTAAAACACGCCAACATTCCAACTTAAAATATGACCAAGAGAATAAACGCAATTAAAAATCACAAGGCGCTCTATATTTTGAATCTTGTAAAAGGAAAATATTTCTTCAGCTGGTTATTGTATATGACCAACATAAGTGAACTGGCATTGCAGTAAGTGCACTGTTTATGTTGGAACCAGGTGTTTATAAAGTTTGAGTTTGATTCCAATTTGTCATTTCTTTCTTAGTTTTTGTCACATTTAAGTCTCATTTTTGTGATTTCATTTTTTGTTTCTTCTGAGCTTTCTGAGGTCACAGCTGTCACCAGTTTTGTGTACAGTTAGCATGATTGCAGATGTCATTATGCATTTTGTTGTAAGGTTATCGGCAGTGATAAAAATAACGTTCTCTCCTCACTAAATCCAGTTAATCTTATCATTTCCAAACCGTGGCTGTTTGAACAGAACTGGTCTCTGTCCTGCACACTCAATGTTAGCATTAGAACAGAGCATCTCTTTCCTCAGGAAATGAATGTTTTTGTTTTTCTTTAATCGCTAACATCAGCCCTATTTGCAAAGGACTTATATTGCCAAGGAACCTCTTGTAATTTGTCATAATTACAAAATTTGCTGTAAACACCAATTAGAGTTCTATCCAAATGTAGTGCAAATTTAAATAAAAATAAATACATTCTGCAAAAGAAACTAAACTAGTTTTCATTCACTGCTGCTACTGTTGTATGAGGACAAAATTATAATCAAGATTTGTTTTCATCAATATTGAGTTATTATCACTGTTATTCTTTACATTTATGAACAAAACATTTTCTTACACTTTCACATTTAAATAAACAAAACATTGCTTTCATTTCCATGTTGTGCTACATTCCTGCTCGTGTACATTCGGACTCAACATAAGACTCAAAAGAAGGTTCTTTTGCTCACTGATAGACACTGCAATTTACTGATGTCCCCTAAATTCCTCAAATGCAAGATTCAGGAGACGCCTGCTGAGTGGCTGCACACAGAGAAGCCTCTATTCTCCACTTGGTTACTGCAACACAGCAGCTCATAAAGGTGTATGACCGGAAATTACTTTGAAAATAGTGAAAGAAAGCACTTGAATGTCAGATGTCATGTACATATATGTTTTGTACGTGCAGCGTTTTCTGAGCAGAGCATTTTAAACATCAGTATCACACTCAGTTATGTTCATTTAATTATGGGTTGCCAAAATCTTGAATATAATTGATATTCCATTAATTGTGCAACCCTACATTACAGTCAGAATTCTTTTACTGGAGGATTTTGTCACGTGAACATTTTGGGAGACAACAACTGCCTGAAAAGCTGTAGAATACTGAAAGATACTAAAGTACTCCATTGACTTGAGTGGTACTCTAGAAACTGTAAGTAACACTCAAATTTTCATGGTATTGTTACTATGGATGACACCTTTCACATTTCACTTGTGACTGTTTTTATTTTATTATTTTAAAAAAGCATGCATTTATTTGTTACTCGCCCAATCAAGCCTGTATATTGTCACCTTCACTCTTGTCATTTCTCCCCCAAACAGCCCAGATTCACACTCCAACCAAAAACAAAGAAAACTAAGCACATCACACAAATTCTCTTGTGTCCACACTAACTTCCAGTTTTGTCAGAGGATAGAGTGAGAATACCTGCTGCTTAGCTATGAAACTCTGACTGATTCAGGATCAAAATAGAGCTCTAACTGTCTTCTAGCAAGCCTCTGGTCCTCGTTTTCCTAGAGTCCAAACTGAAAAGGGGAAAAGCAACACTAGGAGGCTTTCCTCTGCAGGAACTCGGGGCAGATGCAATGTGGTACAAACGTTTTCAGGAGCAGCCCTTCATTCAGGCCTTTCAGCTTTTCTGGTTCCACTGTCGTGTGGGGTCTGACAGATTCGACCAAACTCTGAGTACACCAAAACAGTGACAAAAAATAGTTAGTGGATGTACCTCCAGTTTTAGGAGCTTGAAAGAAATAGAAGAATGGACGTAAGTTATGTAAGGCCAGATAGTGAATTTAACTTGTTAATGGTGATGTTAGAGAGGAGAAAGATGCTACTCAACAAGGATATCAAAGGGGCAGAAAAAAAACTTAATTTGTTGTCCTCTCCCAGTTCAAACAGTCACCTTTACAGCAGCATTTTTTCAAGGCCACTGGAAGTCGCTACCCTGGAGTAGGTTTTTGCTCCTTCTGAAAGAGCTACTGGGGCAGTTGAAACACACACAAAGGTTTGGGCAACCGTAAAATGGCCCACAAGTTCCTGCAGTGAAAAATGACCTGTTTATTTACTCTGCACCACATCTTCAACCGCCTTTAATACCTTTACAGATTTGAGCTTTTTTATTCCTTTAAAGTTGTTACCAGCGTTTTAATTTGCCTTCTTGCTTTTCTCTGCCCTGTGTTTTATGTTGCATTTCCTTCCTAATGTTTGTAATGCATTATGCAAAGCATTTTAAATTGCTTTTGTGTATAAAATGTGAGCTACGAATGGCTTCAATTACTTGTTAAGATGTGACATTACATCCATAATAGTCTGCATCCTTCCTAATGTTCGATGTACTGAGAGAATGTTGCCCTTGCGATATACTGTAGAAATGCGAAATATCCCCTTTTTCTCTTAGCTTGTAGGCATGTTCATCTGTAAAAAATAAATAAATAAAAAGAAAAAAGAAAGAAAGACAGAAAAAAAAGAAGAGAAACGCTGTTAATGATTCATCAGGGATGGAGTGATGGAGGTGCAGCAGCAGAGAGAGAAGGATGGAAGGAAATGGGGACTACTAAGTGTTTATTAATGATAAACTAGCTTCAGAGACTCTGGAGGGCTCGAGTGATCTCCTGAGGTGTAGAGTGTGCTCTATTTATTCTCACAACCTGTCAGCCATTTGAAACAAAGAGAAAATATATCTGGAACCCTGCTGTGCTCACTTATGGAGGCTTGCAAATGTCTCGCAAACATGAAGTACATCCAAATTTACCCCAGAGCTTTGCTTTAATGACGGCAGGACTGTTTGAATTCAAATGGATTCAAATTATAGACGGAGTAGAGGAGTGCTGGCTTTCGGCTTGTAATGGTGAGATTACTGGTAATAGAAACACATTGCGTTCTTGGGAAAGTGGCCTTCTGGTCAAGAAAATAACAGAATCATCCAAATGAGGTCAGTAGATTGAATCAGAGTGTTATGCACTGCAGTGGTTGTAAGCCCTGGTTATCAGAAACCAAAGCACCACCAGGTAATTTATTACATTCCAAACATTAATTAGACTGTGATTACATGACAACAATGAAAAGCAGCAGGACAATGAGTCCAGGTCTGGCTTTAACTGATCCTGAGTAATGACACTGACCTTTTAGGAAATAATGAGAAAAAAAACTGTTCTTTGTGGATTTACATATATGTGACCGGGTACGACCATTAGAGTAATTGTTGTTAAGAAGGAGCACAACTTTGTTCTACCATTGCAAAAAAAAAAAAAAAGCTTCGGGAGGCTGTTGGGGTAGATGGCTGGGTGGATCTGAGTGCAGGTTTGTTGCAGGAGATACTGGCACATTTTAATCATGACCATGTCTTTAAATGGTTAAAGAGTTAGTTGATTTATTGGCCACTAAACAGGTAAGTCATAAAAGACCAGATTGATCAGGTGTGACGCTCAGTTCTGCTGTGGGTAATGGAGAAATTTTAAAAATAGATTCCCTGTTTTTATTATTGCTACATACATGTTATCTTGCACGTTTTACTTCACCAACTCTATGCTGATGATGATGGTGGAGTGTGATCACACTTCATTAGGTGGAGGTGATGCTGACAATGTTAACTGCTACAAGTGCAACAAGTTTTCTGCATATTAGATCAATCTGTGAAATAATCCAGCAACAGTTAATTACAAACATGCAAAGAAGTGCACAGTTTGATTACCTAGCATTGTAGTTCATCTCACACTGCTCCAGGTGTGTTAGTACCCAAGCAGCCTAGAGCCTTTGCGTAGAGTTAACCAAATTATACAAACATGGGTTTCTGATTAAAAAGACCCTGGGCAGCTGATTGTTTAGCTTTGAGTGTTTTCATAAATTTAATCTAAAATGGTCAGAGCATCATCTGACCTAAACTTGGAGCAGAGAGGATTGAGTGATTTGGGGCTGCAGGCAAACTCTGTCTTGCTTTATATTCCCCCTTTCTCTATCTGAATGACAAGAATAACTTTTGAATCCTAAAACATACTTTCAAAACCGTACTTATGCATAAGTGAAATGTGAAAAGTCAGCTCTGTTCTTAATTTGTCCTGTTTGTGAAAAAAAGGACTTAAGACAGTAGTATTGGTAAAAGTGTCAAAAACAATACTTGTCCCTATTGGCCACTTGACAAAATTATTATTTATTCATTTGCATATTTGTGAATCTGCCAGACACAGAGCAACACTAGAAAAGTCATCTCTATAACTGTTGTGAGTTGTGACTCGATAATCCGATACTAAATGTAATACCTTCTTTTATGTCGGATAGCAAGGCTGTTGGCTTGACGCTTGAAGGGTAATTTGTTGTTAATATTCATTGTTTATAGTTGCTATAATAACTAGTGTATTGTTAGAACACTAGGCATCGTTGGATTTCCCGCCTAATTGACCAGTGCGCTTGTGCATGGGCCTGTCGGTTGACATCAAAGGTATATATGTTCAGACAGCAGGCTGAAGTGACCCAAATCTGATTTTTTTTTTCCTCCTATGCAACCTGTATCCTATCTTTTCATTACAGTCCGAACAACACAGATCAAATTAATGATGGTTATCTGAATATTTGGCACGGTTGGGGGGGCACTTCCACCCCAGGGGTGCACTCCGTGGAAGTGTCCGGAACACACAGGTAGCACTTGGCTGCTGATGCCAGTTCAGGACAGCGATCACAGTTCTGTTACCACCATTTTACTTCTGCAAACACTGAGCACGCTCACTCCGAGTGAAGTCGCTGTGTCCTCTTCTGCTGGTGCCTTCATAATTGCAGTGGATTAATTGAAAGAGGTTACAGTTCAAATCAAGCTTTTAACTTTTTGACAGATCTTTATTAAAAATAAGCCATTCAAAATTATGAATAATTTTGGATTTTATTATGATAAATTGTTTAGCTAAATCAACCAGCTCTATTACCAATTGTTAAAGTAACATTAAAGTCACTAGTGAATACAGCAAATGATAAATGGTCTGCACTTATTTTGTTCTTTTCTACCTTGGTGGTACTCAAAGCGTTTTGCAATGTTTTCTTATTCACCCATTCACACACACATTCATGCACCAACAGAGCTGCCATGCAAGGTGCTGCCTGCCATTGGGAGCAAGATTGGGTTCAATATCTTGCCCAAGGAAACTTTGACTGTGGAGGGGCGGGGGATCGAACCGCCAACCTTGCGATCAGAGGACAACCGTTCTGCCACCAGAGCCACAGTCGCCCACTACAATCACAAGTATAAAATCATTCTATGAAATTAGTTCAAAACTACCTCAGTGTGTGAACTAGTGTTGGATTGCTTACGCTTCTGAAAAAAGCCTCCAAAAAGTTGGGTCATCTAATTTGTCTCATAGCTCACCCTTGTCTGACCTGCAGCTATTCTGCACATCTGTATGCCACCAGCACTGCCATGCTGAAGCGAAGTGAATGCAGCCTGGAAGGAACAGAGAGAATAGCTGAAGGTTTCTGTGCTACCCGTTCAGGGTAATAATCGTACACTGCTGAGATGCACTCTTTGGAACAGTAGACGGGGAATGTAATGGCTTCCATGTGCATGTTTAACATGTGCCTCTGCTTTTGCTGCTGCTGCTGCTGTCTAAAGACACTGAGCACTCATCAGTCTTAGACATGTTTTTCTCTCCTTTATGTTCACACTCTCAACTAATATATCATGCTTCTTGCATGCAGAGTTGTTCTTGTGTCTGTAGTATTTTCTATACATTCCTTCATTCTGTGTGTGCATGTGTGGACATCTGTGTGTGCACATCTATGTTGCTTACACAACTTTGGTCTGCTGAGAGGCAAAGCTATAGCCTCAGTGCCAGCAGCCTATAATTACAGAGGCAGCTTCAGTGTGAGAGCAGAGTGCCTGCTGGGTAATTGCCACTAAGAGCAGCAGAGGAAATATAGCTCCTTTGCGTCCAGCACTTATTCAAATGGATCAATTCGAGCCATTCCTGAAATTGAGCAGGGCCAAAAAACATTCCTGTGAGCCTTATTGCATGTACTGAAAGTTTCAGAAAATAAAAAAAACAGTCACCTTAACAAGGAATACTTAGCAAACCTTAACTAGACACAGGCTGCAGAAGACATTCACTAATGGAAAAAAAAGTCAATCAGATAAGCTCAGTTGGCATCTAAGTACTTTGAGTTGAAGTTGATTTAACAAACATGTATATTTAATGTCATCTGCAGATTGAATTGAACACGAACAAAACACACCAAAGGTCAACAAACTGGATTTCTTCCTGAGCTTTTAGTTATACCTCAGCTCTCATCCAATGTCAGCTCCAGGTGACCCTCTACAGAATAAAGTATAGCTAATAGCTAATTGGATATTTACACTACATA